>NC_056762.1:16711863-16994363 GCF_018687715.1 Carya illinoinensis
AGTCAGTGGTCCAAGAGGCATTCCCTGATGAGCAGTTGTTTGCATGTGAGATCAAGCTTCCGTGGTATGCTGATATTGTTAACTACCTAGCTTGTAAAGTTTTACCACCTGATCTTACTTACCATCAATGTAAGAAGTTTTCGCATGATGTGAATTATTATCTGTGGGATGAGCCTTTATTGTTCAAAAGATGCCCTGATCAAATCATTAGAAGATGTGTGCCAGAAAAAGAGATGCAAGACATCCTTCATCATTGCCATTCATCATCATATGGAGGACACTTTGGAGCCACCCGTACAGCAGCTAAGGTACTTCAAAGTGGGTTCTTTTGGCCTTCTATTTTCGTGATAGTTACACTTTGGTGAAAACTTGTGACCGGTGCCAACGTATGGAAAATATTTCAAAGCGTCATGAGTTACCACTGAAAGGTATCTTAGAAGTTGAGTTGTTTGATGTTTGGGGAATAGATTTTATGGGGCCTTTTCCTCCTTCTTTTGGCTTTGCTTATATCTTATTAGCAGTTGACTATGTGTCAAAATGGGTGGAAGCAATTGCTACAACAACAAATGATGCAAAGGTAGTGCTCAAATTTCTGCACAAGCATATATTCACAAGATTTGGCACTCCACGAGCTATTATTAGTGATGAAGGGACTCACTTTTGCAACAAGTTGTTTGAAAATCTTCTTTCTAAATATGGTGTAAAGCACAAGATAGCACTTGCTTACCATCCTCAAACTAATGGCCAAGCTGAAATTTCAAATAGAGAAATCAAGAACATCCTTGAAAAGATAGTCAAAACCAATAGAAAGGATTGGGCGAAGAAGCTTGATGATGCTTTGTGGGCATACCGTACAGCCTTTAAAACACCTATCGGGATGTCTCCATACCGATTAGTGTTTGGAAAGGCATGTCATCTTCCTGTGGAGTTGGAGCATAGAGCTTATTGGGATGTAAAAAAGTTTAACTTTGATTTGAAAGCAGCAGGTGAAAAGCGACTTCTTCAATTGAATGAGATGGAAGAGTTCCAGAATGATACATATGAAAATGCAAAGATCTATAAGGAAAGGATGAAGAAGTGGCATGACAAACAGATTCTTAGGCGAGAGTTTGCTCCAGGACAACAAGTTTTACTCTTCAATTCACGACTCAAACTTAAAATCAAGATGGACAGGTCCTTATACAATTCATGAGGTTTTCTCTTTTGGAGCAGTAGATTTGAAGGACAAGACAGGGAATATTTTCAGAGTTAATGGTTAGAGATTGAAGCACTACCATGGAGAACAAATGGAGAGGAACTATGCATTTATTCCTTTTGGAGAACCTAATTGATGATCATTGAAAAGTCTGGCTGTAGACTTTAAAACAAGCACTTATGGGAGGCAACCCATAGATCTTTTTTTCATTCTTTCATTTATTTTATTATTTTTATTTATTTAGTTTTAATAAATTGGTTTTTGATGCAGGTTTATTTAGCATGAATAAAGATCTGAAAAAATTTTAAACTACGGAAGATTCATCATGAAACCAGGGAAGTTCCTTTTATTTCTTCAATCCTTTTTACTTTTGCATTACAATGAGGACATTGTTGAGTTTAAGTTTGGGGTGTAAACTCCTATAGTCATTTGATCCTCTTGTTTTCTAAGTCTTGGGTTGTTGATGGGTTGTTTGATTCTCTTACCAAGTATGCATTGGAGTAAGATTGAATTCTCTATGACTCTGAAATTTGTGATTGGAGATGGTTTTGAGAAAAATTTTCAAAATTTCTTTCATGTCAAGTGGAGTTTTGTGGGTACTTTGGTTTAAATCTTTGACCTTGAACATAATTGAGCACATAGTCGTTTTTCTCTTATTCCATTTTGCTTATGAAGAGAAGAAGTTGAATTAATTGAAAGAGGGAAGTTCGATTTTGCTTTGCTCTAGAATCCGTTGATGGGTCCTTAAGGCGAAATTCTAGTTGAGACCAAATATTAGAGAAATGATCTAGGCATTTCTTTGGCATAACCAAAAAGCTTTCCCAGCCGTCCTTAATATCATGCCATCATTACATGGTGTGTTTCCATAGTCAACACCTTTGAGCCTTCATAAGCCTTTATTTGTTCTTTGAACTACATAAACCATGCCCGCTCTAAGCCTGAAAAAAAATGAATCTACTTTTGATAGTTTGAGAAAATACTTTGGTGGAGAGTACATTTAAAAGAGAAAATTGGTTTCATGATGAACCGTATTATGTTTGCTTTGTTTGATCAAAGAAGAAGAAGAAGAAGAAAGGAAGTGACTAAAAAAAAAAAAAGGAAAAGAAAAAGAAAAAAAAAAGAAAAAAAAAGAAAAAAAGGAGGAAAAAAAGAAAAAGAAAAAGAAAAAAAAAGAAAAAAAAGAAAAAGAAGTCGTTAAGTGGAGTGTGAATTACCTCAAATTTTGTTAAGGGAATTGTTGGTATTGCATCAGTGATTACAGCAATAATAATGCCACAAGTATGAGCATATTGCCAAGAAAGAGTTATAATTTAAATCATGTGGATATCTCTTTTAGTGTTCTTTTCACTAAGTATTTTCCCAGTTTGCTTTGATTTTCCATATCCAGTTCTTTCTTAACCCTCACCCTGTGGCCTATCATTACAACCTTATTAAAGACCTTTTGATCTCTGATTTTGGTGTTGACTACATTAGTGGAGAGGATTTCTGAAAATTGGACTTATGGGGTTAAGTTTTAAGAGAATTCTTCTGATTTTGGTTGTTCTACTTTTATCTGAGTTTGCAGGTGGTTTGAGGTTAAATTGACTGTATCACACACACACTCAACGTCTTAGCTTTAGGTTGAAGTAAATGCCTAGCTCTTGCTTGACAAATTGCAAAATTTTTGATTGATTTTCTTGCTATCTTTGATGTTAAAAGAGTAAGATACTAGAGATGAAATCTAAATTCATAAAAGCTTGGTGAGTGATGATACTTCTTTGTTAGGTCGAGTTGATATTGCCTAAACTATCATTTGCTTTTCTTTTTGTTTGAGGACAAACAAAGTTGTAAGTTTGGGGGTATTTGATGACTTGCAAAAATTTCGTATTGCAGATTTTACAAGTTCGCTCGAGCGGACGCTTTTGGTAGCTCGAGCAAATTCAGGCAGATTCAAACGCTCGACTGCCTCTCGACAGGGAGCTTGAGCGGGTTGCTGAAAAACCAAGATCGCTCGAGCGGAGACATTGGCCGCTCAAGCGAAATCAGGCAGAGTCGAACGCTCGATGTGCGCTTGATTGGACGCTCGAGCGAAATCAGGCAGAGTCGAACGCTCGACGTGCGCTTGACACCCCGCTCGAGCGAACATCGTATTTTGACAGATCTAGGGTCTTCCGCCGTCAGACGATATAAAATGGATTTTTCACTTTATGGCCGTACTTTTGGACTGGAGAACACTCTTTGGGACAGAAAAACACAGCTAGAAGGATTCAAATAATTTTTTTTGGAGAGGGAATTCCAATTATTGCATACGTTGGAATCATACACGAGCACAGACAAGAGAAAAGCATTGAATCGTTTCCTTGGCCGCTCGACAGTGAGCTTGAGGAGTATTTTTTAGCGTTTATTTTCTTCCAATATTCTCAGAACAATTATGGTGAATTCGTTTATGTTGAATTCCTTTTCTAGCATGAGCTAAATTTTATTTATTCTAGGAAAACGATGTAACCTATTTCTGAACTATGCTTGATTATCTATGCTAATTTAATGCAATTCTCTCTTTGTTTATCTGATTTATTCTGAGTTTATTGCTTCTAATTAACTGGTCATTGATTAGAAGATAATTAATCTTGTGATTTGCTGTCGAAAGAGGTAATCATAGGGTAGATCTTGAATATTTCAGTTTAGGTAAGTATAGAGATCGAAAGACTTGTATGAACCTATGTAGTAATTAAATCATTGATCTTATTGCTTTCTTGATTATTTAATTTGCATATTCTTGTGTGAATTGATAAACTATAATCATTTCCAATTGACTATCGAAAGAGGCTGTTGGATGAATTAGAGATTTGCTAATAGACGAGAAGAATTAAATTAAATTAGCTAGATGAGAAAAGCATAGTGAAGAATCAGGTGAAATCGATTTCCTAGAAGTTTTCTTCCCATTAATTTGATCTTCGAACGTCAGTTTTATTTCATTTGCGTATTACTCTTAGAGTTGATCTTAGTTTAATTGGCAGCTACAAAAATCTTAGCGATTCCTCTAGATAAAATTGAGATTAGTATAATTTTGGTATTTGGCAAAAGTAAGGTACCAATCCCTGAGGACGATACTTTTCTTATCACTTTATTATAAAACTATGATACTGTGCACTTGCAGTTTTGCACCGGTCAGTTACTTTGTGTTTTAATGAGCTTTTTGCCATGTGATCTTAGGTTTAATACTTAGATCAAGTCTAGAACTTGAATATGAGGTATATGATTTTATTTCTTGATAGTTTCCTTCGTCAAAAGTTTGGATATGGTGGTTTGATCTAAAATCAAAACTGGTGATACTCAAATTTGAAGTTAGTATGCAAGCCAATTTTAGCGAATGATGTTTTGTGATTTTTGTGGTCTTTGATTTGTTTATACAAAAATGTTATTCTTTAGGATTGATTGATAAAAATTTTGAGAGTATTTTTATGAACTTTTGAAGTTCTTTGAGTTGATTTGAAGAGTGTTAGATCAATAACATCAAATGTTGTTCTTTGTGGTAAAAAACTTGATGTTTTTGCATATCTTTTAGGGTAAGAAATTTGAGATATGCATGTTTCAATGTTTTAACATTATTTTAAAACATAGGATTTGATTTTTATGAGTTTCAATTGGTTTTAGCATGAAAGTTGGAGTTTGAAAGAATTGCAACAAAAATCAAGAATTTTAGGTCTAGCATATCTCGGCCTAAGCATAGTTCTCAACTTCTCATAGTACTAATGTGTTTTAAATTTTTATAAGATATTTAGTTTAGGACATGAGAAATGTAAATTTTGGTGAGTTTTGCAGTTAGAATGCGAAATCCTTAAATTATGGGTAAAATGGTAATTTTTCCTTAAGTAATTGATTTTATATTTTGAAGTATGTTAGTGAGGAGTTTCTAATTCTTACAAATATCTCCTTTCAGCTCACATTGATTCGCACTATAGTTTACATTGCATTGTAATCTCTGTATGGAGGCGTGGTAATATGTAATAGGACCTGTTTGCCTAAAATGAACACATCACGAAATTAGTAAGTTTGGGTTTGATGTTAATATGTTCGGGTTAAAACGGGTTGGCCCATTAAGACACGATTCATTAACGAGTCATTAACAAGTCAACCTACTTAACCCATTAGTGACCTATTTAGACCAATTAATTTTTTTACTCAAAATTACAATTATATATTTTTTAACCTAAACACGAAAATACCCTAACCCTATTTTGTATTTCCTAAAGTCACGATCACTTCCCACACTTCCTCTTAATTGTAATATTGGTGTTTTAATTGTTTGGATTGTAATTTTGGACTTATGTAATTATTTTATATTTTTGGGAGATATTGAGATTTTAAATTTTATGTGAAATTATGTTAATTAGATCAAATGTATTATTTAGATCAATTCAATGTATTTACATAAACGGGTTGATACGATTCGAAACAGGTCGTGCCTTGTCAATATATTTTTAATTAATTAGTAATGGGTCATGTTAGGGTTTGAAAATCTAATCTGTTAGGCTTAATAGGTTGTATTCAAGTTGACCCATATCATATAATATACACGATTTAATATGACATGAACGTGACTCATTAACATGATTTGCCACCCTTAACTGTAAGTTGGCCTCTAACTTACTTTCATGATATTTGTGTATATATGGTGAAAATTTTGCACAATGTGCCGGCTGGTAAAAGAGGTGAGGATGTCTGCATTTGGAAGCCAGCACCTAATGGTAATTTCTCTACAAGAACAGCATGGGAGGCAGTGAGAAGCTGTGGAGAAATTCTAGTGTGGAACGATTGGCTTTGGCACCCTTTACTTCCCAAAAAAATATCCATTTGTTTATGGAAAGTCTGGTTTAATTGTTTGGTCGCAAATGAGAGAGTTCAAGCCAACGAAATTTCAATGGCTTCATCATGCGATTGTTGTGCACAAAGGTGCCAAGAAGATAGTGATCACATTCTCTCCTCAGGTGAGGTTGCTGCAGAAAGTTGGTGTCCGACTAGTGTGTTTTTGGGGACTCCATTTCTTATACTCATCCCCTGGAAAAATAGAGTCACAAGCTGGTTTTCTTATGCCAAAAAATCATCTATCAAATGTATTTTAATTGGAGTGATGCCGTGTGTAATTACATGGTGCTTATGGAAGAGAAGATGCAAAGCAAGAATGGAGGGTGTGCAACAAAATGCAGAACAGGTTTGGAGACAAGTTAGGTACTAGGTTAGTGCTATTGCAATGAACTCAAGTGCTTTACTAATGGGCCCCAAAACGGACCAAGTCTTAAGGATCAATTACAAGATTAAAAGCCATAAAGATCAATGGAGCAATGCAAGAATTGGTACAATTCAATTGGGATGAAGCTAGCAAGAGCCTGACACTCATGATGGGCTTGAAAGAAGGAGAGCCAGTTTTGATCCACTTGATCCAAGCTATAGAAGACACGACTTGGGCCTATTGTTATTGAAGGCCTTGGACTTATTTATTTAATTAAAAGAGCTTATTTTATTAGTTTAGAATAAGTGGGCTTGAGGATGTCAGCCCACACATGTCTTATTTTTAATGAACTAGGATTTTTGGGAAAGTCTTGTATTTTGGCCAAGGGCATATTTGGAAAGTTATTATTTTATTTGAACTAGGGTTTTAGAAGTTACTGTAGCGAGGCACTATTCATGCTATAGTACCTGCGGCACTATTCCTTTAGGGTTCTGAGGATTGTTTATTTAAACCACTTGTAACCTCACTTGAAGAGGTAAGACATTTTTTTTATTGAATTTTCATTGTGAATGAGTTTTCTCCTTTTGTTCTTAATTGAATTCTTGAACTTATCAAAGGTAAATCACAACCTTTGTGGCGTTCCTCCTTGTAATTTGAGTTATTGAGACGTAATTTCATTGGGTCTAGATTTTAATATAATCTAGGTTTTTGAAACAAGATCTCAACGGGTCTAAATTCTCCATCCATAGACTTGAGTTTGGCGTTCTTGGGTTTGTTTTTTCAATATTGTTGTTAGGCTTTAATATGTGTGCGGCGTGAATGAATTAATGCCCAAGAGAAAAAAAATAGTGTGCGGCTTGAAAATGTCCAAGAAAATTAAAATGTATGTGGCATTCCAGGTCAAAGTCCCAATATGTGTTGCAGTCCAGCTTTGAAGTCCCAATACCAATATGAATCCCTTCTGTGTGGCATGCAAAAGCCCAAAAAGCCCTTATTTTGAATTCAAGTTCTGTAAGCATGAATGATTGCCCAATACCCAAAACTCCTTCCTTTTCTGATCTACGACATGTATCAACTCGACTACATGGAAAGAAAGTCCCCTTTTTCCATGCGAAAACCAAAGAGCAAGAGAATCCCTTCTGGGTCCCAGCGTGTCACTTTTATTAACTCCAAACTTCCATTTCTTTTACCACTACATATAAAGATAAATAAAATAAAATAAGAAGAATAAAATATATAAAAAAAGAAATATGTGTTGTGCATATAAAGAAAAATTGCTCAATTAAATCACAAGTTTTAAAATTAAGCATAAACCATGCTACTAACCAATTTAAATCACAACTCGGATTTATTCATCTTAATATTTTTTTAAATATAAAACCAATAATAATGTAATAAAATAAATAAAATATATTGGTTCTAAATGTATAAGATATGCAATATTTCAGCTCAATTATACATCCAGTAATTTTAGCATCTCATTTTTCACTACTTCCTTCATTGTCAATCTCCTTTGCATCTCTCTAAAGGGTCTACCATCCTCTTCCAAATAAATTTTATGGGTGCACACTAAAGGGTTTATAACTTTTATGTCAGCTAATGTCTAACCAATGGCTTTCTTATGCTTTGTTAGGACTTCTAACAGTTTTCCTTCTTGCTTACTAGTTAAATGGGAAAAGATTACCACTGGAAAAGTGTTGTGAGGTCCTAAAAAGGTATACTTCAACTCTTGTAGCAGAGGCTTGAGGTCCAAAGTGGAAATTTGGTCCTCTGAAGGTCTTAGTGTTGCTGTCACTGGGGGAAATTGCTCAAACTTGAGCTTTCAATACAATTCAACTTGGGTACCTACAAATGAAGTGGAGGGAAATTCATTAGTTGTGTCAATAGGGTCAAGATCATCCTCTAAATCAATCAATGACTCAGTAGACTTGTAGAACAGTGGAAAAGTTTTTGAAAGAATGCTTTCTAATAGGTTTACTTCCTGCACTTCTTAGGGATGCCTGCATATGTTGAAAATATTTAGTTTCAAAGTCATATTTCCAAAGTCATATTTCTACAATTTATTAGAGCATTTGAGGTGTCAAGAAATGGTCCTCCCAAAATTATAGGTGCTTGAAATACAAAATTTGTGAAAAGTTGCTTGTCAAGGATAACAAAGTCCACTGAATAGTAAAACTTATCAACCTGGACTAAAACATCTTCCATTGTCCCTCTAGGTATTTTGATTGACCTGTCAGCTAGCTGTAAACTAATCGAAGTAGGTTTCAATTTACCTAACCAATCGAAGTAGGTTTTAAGTGTCAGATGTAGCTGAAGGCTCAACCCTTAAACTAATGAAAGCTATCACAACCTTGAGAAGTTTTGGAAAATTAGGTGGCAGGTGAGCTGCTTGGTCATTCCTCCAACTGAGGTTTGGGTGGTTTCTCCAATTTGGATTGTAAGTGTTGGAGTATGGACATATATTGCATTTCTCAGATATCTTGTGCACAACTTGTATCTCATTTACCTTTTTCATGTCAATAGTTTCCAATTTCTTAGAGATCAGTGCTAAGTCTAGCATGCAAGTCATCCACATCCCTCAAGCTATATTTCCCACCCCCAATTATGGTTTTTATGGGTTCTGCCTTATCATAAACATCTTAGATGTCCCATGATTGGGAATTTTCAGCTAGATAGTCAAAGTACTCAAAAGCTTCCTAAAGTTCTTTGTTAAAGAATTCCATTACACATTATTTCTAGAAATTGTCTCATCTTAGGTTGCAAACCCTTATAGAAAAAACTAATGATTCTCCAGTTTTCATAACCATGGTGAGGACAAGCATTAAATAAGTCTTTAAACCTCTCCCAGCACTGATAAAAAGTTTCAGTATCCCTCTGAGCAAAATTCATAATCTGGCTCTTTAAAGCATTTGTTTTGTGCATGGGAAAAATTTTGTTTAGTAACTCATTTTGTATTTCCTGCCATGTTCTTATAGATCTAGGCCTCAAATAATTTAGCCATGTTTTGGCATTGTCTTTCAAAGAGAATGGGAACAACTTTAGTCTAACAACTTCCTCAGTGCAAGTTCGATCCATCAAAGTTGAGCAAACTTTCTCAAATTCTTTGATGTGCAAATAGGGGTTCTTGGATTCCATACCATGAAAATGAGGTATCAAAGGAATCATTCCAAGTTTAAAATTGAAGTTATTTGTATTCAATGATTGGATTATGCAAGAGAGTGAGCTGGTCCTAACAGGATGTAAGTAATCCCTAATTGTTCTGTTAGGGTTATCGACTCTCCTTGTAACGCCCCGTTCCTGGAGGTCTGGAGAATTAGTTCTTATTACTTAATATCAACTTCAATAACACAACTATAAAATCCAAAAAACTTCATAAAATATTAATTTATTCACTCAACCCAAATATCCACATTCCTTCATAGGGACTACAAAGAAATTCTTAATAACATAAATTAAAAACTCTCCAAAGACTCGAAAATATCCTTAACTCATCAAATCAACATATCCAAAAATAAATCAATTTACTAACTACGACTCTCAAATAAGTACTTGTACCCTCGGGCACTTATTCTTCTATGATCCTCACACCTTGCTAAAACTTCCTACTCTTGTTCTATAGTTGAACTATCAAAATTATCTGAAAAATATTTTGAGAAAATCGGTGAGTTATCATCAACTCAGTAAGTAGAGAACATATATTAGTATGCAAACATGAGCATTTATAGAGTTCAACATACATAACAAAATGGTTTTACTTTCAGAATTCAGAATCAGAACATGTTATCAAAAATATCAGAGTGAAAGTTTCAGACAAATATTCTTATTCAAAGTTCATTTGGCACAGCATAACTAAAACATTATATCAGAATATAATTCCATGTTTAATCCCCATGGTAGGGTTGTGCAAACCCCGGCGGCCAACTGAGCATAAACAAAATATGAATCTTCCCTTTATTAGTCTCTGAGCCCCGAGTGTGCACATAGAAAAGATCATGCAGAAAAACCACTTTACTTCCAAAGTGGGTGCACCGATAGAAAAGTTGATACCAACCTTAACATAGGCCACAACTTTACACCCGTGGTAAGGTCAAAATGAAATAGAAACAGAAACAGAATGTCATGCCAGAAGTTTTCAGAAATCACATCATATCAAAGTTCAAAACATCTTCAGAACAAAACAAAATCATATCAAATATAATTTATGCACAAAATTTCATATTTGTTCTTTTTTGCACAGTTTAGAAACAAAATGCCAGAAAATAAGCTCATGTCTACACCAGTCATGACAAAAAAAATACTTTCTTTTTCATCAGAATTCATGAATAATGTTCAAACAAACAATTGAGGTTGTTTTTCATATTTCTTTTCAAAAACCCAAAATATGCATATTTTAAAAGTCAATCTCGTTTCAATTCTTTTATGTAAAGTCTAGCATAAGAATCCCGCTTACCTGAACTTCTTAGTCTTTCAAAAATTTCCTTAACACTATTGAGCAAATATTAATGGGTCACCTATAAAATAGTCACGTAAGTCTTGTAATTGTCTGGTCAAACACATATTTCAATATTTAAACCTGAAATGCTAAATTAACCTATTCTAAATCCTCAAAACCTAAAATCCTCATAATTCCTAAAATACCATTATTTTCCAAACCCATTAATTATCCACTTATTTTTCACTTATTCACAAGGTTTATTTAAAAGAAATGTAAAACTCAATCCGTTTAAAAAAATGAAAAGTCATTGAAATAAAAATATTACCTGCCCGAACTCAACCCAAAAGCATTTTACTTCAAAATCACTTAACTTAATACACTAAAAATATATATATAAAACAGAACCAAGAAAAAAAAACCATTGAAATAAATCCTTAAAACACGGTGTTTTAAAACTAAGGGCAAAATTGTAATTACACCAAAAACTTAAGGATTATTTACGGAAATAAAAACTGTACTGAAAGGTTTTAAGAAAAGAAGCCTCTTTGTAATTTAATAACAAAAGTTTATAGCAAAACTAAAACCTAAAGCAACTCAGGAAGGAAGAAAAATTACAGTTTCCTCTCGAGTTAGCTCTCGAGCAAAACCAGAGGTGGTGTTGTCTAGTGTTCTCAGTTTTATCTCAGGTTCAGTGCTTTAGTTTAGTCTCTTTCAAGTGAAGTCATTATACAGTTCAGTTATGTATGCAGGAGAGAATCATAGTGCTAAAGATCTGGAGGAGTTATGGAAAAATCTGAAACTAACAGAAGAGGAGGAAGAGGTGTAGAGATAGAGGGCAGTGGGAACGAAGATATACGACGGAAAGGTGAACTTAGTCTGATTGGGAGAGTATGCTCGGATAGGGTGATAGGGAAAGACCTGATAAGCAATACCATGGCAAGGATATGGAGGATCAGTAAGAAGGCTTCTTTCCAAGAAGTTGGAAAAAATACCTATGTTATTACTTTTGGAACATATGCAGATCTACAGAGAGTATTGGAAGGAAAGCCTTGGTTTTTTGATAACGCTATGTTTCTCCTCATGCTATATGATAGAAAAATGAAACCGGGAAAGATAGTTTTCGACAGTGAAGTATTCTGGATGCAAATCCATAACTTACCCTTAAGCTGCATGTCGGAGGAATGGGGTAACAGAATAGGGAAGACGGTGGGCAAGGTGGTAGAAGTAGATACGCAAGAGGATGGGACTGGATGGGGTAGATGGTTAAGGGTAAAGGTGGAGATAAAACTCAGGAAACAAATTGCTAGGGGCAGATTCATAAGTGTCCAGGATTCTAAACATTGGGTTCTATTTCGTTACGAATCTTTACCAAAAATCTGTTTTCAATGTGGCTGGCTTCTTCATGATGATCAGGGGTGCCAAGCGAGCAAAGAAAATCAGAGAGAGGACCCCGATGGAAAGCCACAGTTCGGCCCATGGCTTCGGGCCGAGATGGCTCCTAGACGTTGGTCTGGCCAGGCGCGCTACCCAAGCGATACGGGAGCAAGGGAGAAACAAAATTTCAGTGAAGAGGGGAGGGAAGGAATACCAGAAGACAGTGTCCAAGAAGGGAGGCTGGCGAAGTTGTTGGATGGTGGACGAGAGAACCCTCCCGGCTTGTCTCACATACAAAAACCTATGGAAACTATGAAGGGTGACATGGCAGACACTAGCTGTCAGAGACAGTGGGGGACAAACCTAGAGGAAGGTGGGGACGTGATGGAAGCTGACCTTCTAAGCTGCTTGAAAGAAAAGGAGCAGTGTACGGCTGGGCTAGACAGTTTCAGGCGGGAAAAGGAGAAGGAACTGTACAAGGCAGGGAGAGATAGTTATAGGTGGGAAAAGGGGAGTGAAATGGAAGTTAACATTGGGCCAGGCGAAAAGGCTGGGCTCCATGGTGTACTGGGTCGGCTTTTAGACCAGGAAGGGTCAAACTCCTTTTCAGTAACTAACCTAGAAGAAGCAGCGGTTGAGACAGTACTGAATCAAGAACACAGCAAGGCTCAGCAGCAAGAACACCGTAGCTGGAAACGTCAGGCCAGGGTGCAGAATTGCTCAACATCCTCCTCTATCTCCACCAGGTCAAAAGGGGCAAAACGGGGTTTAGAGGTAAGCACTACTAACCTTGGATCTCAGAAAAAACAAAAAAGGGTTGGTGTTTCGGTTTCTTTGGAGAAAAACAATGATCTTTTGGATAAGGTGGAGGCTGCTAGGCAGCCCCACCAGAGGTTATGAGGATTCTAAGTTGGAACTGTCGGGGGCTTGGGAACCCCCAAACAGTTCAGTCCCTTCGCATGATAGTAAAGGAGAAGATGCCTGATGTGGTTTTCCTTATGGAAACCAAACTCCCATATGGTAGAGCAGATGGGATTGCAAAGACCTTAAAGTTTGAGGGCTGCTGTGTTAGTGAGGCGGTTGGTAGAAGTGGAGGTCTTATTCTACTGTGGAAACAAAAGGACCAGGTAGAGCTAGTTAATTTCTCAAGACATCATTTTAATGTTTTGGTGAATGATACTTAGTGTAACTTTAAGTGGTTACTAACGTGCTTTTATGGGCACCCGAATGCAAATTTGAGAAAACAGACCTGGGATTTATTGTCATCTTTCAAGCCTAGTGAAGGGGGTTGGGGGGTGATTGGAGATTTTAATGAGATCTTGTTAAATGATGAGAAGAAGGGGGGAAGAGGCAGGAATGAAAACCTCATGAAAATGTTCAGGGAGCTGATAGAAGAAGGGAATTTGATTGATCTGGGATGGAAAACAAACAAGTTCACATGGTGCAACCGACATGAAGATGAGTCTTTCACAAAGGAAAGACTAGACAGAGCTTTAGCAAACCTGAGGTGGAAAGGAGTTTATACAGAGGTTTCAGTGGATACTCTTCCAGCTATCTGTTCTGATCACAGCCCAATACTACTTTCCTGTAGTTTTGAGAGGTGCTCAGAATACAAATCTCACTCTTCATTCAAGTATGAAGCCAACTGGATAAATGAGAGGGGCTGTAGAGAGGTAGTTCTTGATGCATGGCAGGGGAGTTATAGAGGGGTGTCTGGTGTGGAGAAGGTCTTATTTAAGCTTGAAAGAACTAGAAGGGGTTTTCAAAAGTGGAGTAGAGGCATGGCAAGAGACAGAAATAGAGCTATAAGAGAAAAGACACAGCAGCTAGGTGAGCTACAAAGCCGAGAAGAACCAAGCACCATAAAGAGACAAAAAAGCCTACAGTTAGACCTGAATTTTCTATTGGAACAAGAAGCCATTGGGTGGAGGCAAAGGGCAAAGAGACACTGGCTGATTAGTGGGGACAAAAATACAAAATTCTATCATGCCTGCGTAAATCAGAGAAGGCAAAAGAACAATATCACCAGGATCATTGATATGGAAGGAACAGAAGTGAGAGAGAAGAAAGAGATAGCTGCAAGCTTTAAAGAACCACTTCAAAGCAATATACAAGTCAACAAATCCCAGTTCAGCAAGTATAGAGCAAAGCCTGCAGAGTCTGGAATCAAGACTAACAGCCGAGATGTGTCAAAGGCTGGAAAGGGTTTTTACAGACAAGGAAGTGGAGCTGGCACTCAAACAAATGTCTCCTCTCAAGTCACCAGGGCCTGATGGGTTTAGTGCAGGGTTTTTCCAAGAACACGGGGGACTAGTTGGGAAGGAGGTATCTCAGGCAGTGCTGAACTTCTTAAACTCAAGCACTTTACCAAGGGAGTTAAACCACACTCATCTTGCCTTAATCCCTAAGGTTAATTCCCCCACTTCAGTACATGAATTTAGACCTATATCTCTGTGTAATGTGTTTTATAAGTTGATCTCGAAGGTTATGACAAATAGAATGAAAGGCATGCTGGACAAGGTGATATCAAGGAATCAAAGTGCCTTTATTCCCAAGAGGATGATAACTGATAACATAATGGTGGCTTTTGAGGTTCTTCATTCAATGCAACAAAGGAAAAAGGGTAAAGAGGGGGTTATGGCAATCAAGTTAGACATGTCGAAAGCCTATGATAGGGTTGAATGGGATTTCTTAGAGGCTGTGTTACTCAAATTGGGTTTTCGGCAGAAATGGTCAAATTTGTTGATGACATGTGTCAGATTAGTATCATATACAGTTATCATCAATGGACAGCCAGGAGAGACAATAATTCCCACGAGAGGACTAAGACAAGGTGATCCCTTGTCACCCTACTTATTCTTATTATGTGTTGAAGGCCTTAGTAATTTACTACAGCTAGTTGAATCGAGAGGCATGATTAAAGGAGTCGAGGTAATGAGGGGAGGAATAAGAATCAGTCACCTTCTCTTTGCAGATGATTGTGTTATTTTCTGCAGAGCAAAGATAGTGGAGTGGTACATAATTCGGGGACTCTTGGCTGTATATGAGCAAGCTTCAGGTCAAACACTAAACAAAGAAAAGACCAGCGTATTCTTTAGCACCAACACAAGAGGAGAAACAAGAGAGTTCATCCTACAACAGATCAATGGTTCAAGATGTAATGATTATAACAGATATTTAGGACTCCCTACAGTGGTTGGAAGATCAAAGTATAACTCTTTTAGGAGTTTGAAAGAGAAGATATGGAAGAAAATTAACAGCCGGAAAACAAAATTTCTTTCATCCGCAGGCAAAGAAGTATTGATTAAAAGTGTATTACAGGCAATTCCTGCTTATGTTATGAGTGTATTTAAGCTACCAGTTATGCTACTAAAGGAGATTGAAGCTATGTTGGCAAGATTTTGGTGGAACCATAAAAGAGAAGGGAGAGGCATACATTGGAAGAGCTGGTGCTTTCTAAGCTCAGTAAAAAACCAAGGGGGATTGGGCTATAGAGACCTCAGCTCTTTCAACATAGCACTACTAGTAAAGCAGTTGTGGAGGTTTATAAAGGAACCAGATCTGTTGGTGGCTCGGGTCTTCAAGCAAAAGTACTTTCAAGAGTGTGACCTGTTGGATGCAAAGCTAAAAGGGTCTTCATCTTTTGTGTGGAGAAGCCTATGGTCGAGCTTGAAGTTGGTTAAGGAGGGCATGGTATGGAGGGTGGGAAATGGTAAGAACATTAGCATTTGGAAAGATAAGTGGTTACCTCGACCTGTATCTTTTCAAGTTCAGTCGCCTATGAATACTCTTGACAGTGAAGCAAAGGTGGAAATTCTGATAGATGTGACTACTAAATCATGGAGAAAAGAAGTTGTGGAGGTAGTTTTCAGGGAGGATGAAGCAGAAATGATCCTATCCATTCCTCTGAGCAGTAGAGGAGCAAGTGATAGGAGGATTTGGGCAGCTTCAGCAAGAGGAACATTCTCAGTCAAGAGTGCCTACTTCCTAGAAACTATAATGCAGAAAAGAAACTCAGGGGATACATCCTCACGTGGGTCAATCAGTGGTATGTGGAGGAAAATGTGGGGCCTCAGGATTCCAAGTAAGGTAAAGATGTTGATATGGAAGTGTCTTGGTAGGATCCTTCCAACTAGAGATAAACTCTTTAGAAAGAACATAGTGGAAAGCAACTTGTGCCCAATCTGTCTGAGGGAACCTGAAACTGAAGCGCATGTGGTCTGGGAGTTTCCTGCAGCAGCCGATGTGTGGGGAGGCTTTACTCTTTTTAGTAAGTGGAAAAGGAGCTTCAATGACTTCTAGTTGTTGTGGGAAGAAATGGTAGTGAGGCTGAACCAAGAAGAATTGGAACTGGCAGCAGTAATTTTTTACCAGCTGTGGACAAGAAGGAATGGATTGGTTTTCCAGGAAACCTTTCATTCTCCTAACTTGATTGTTGCTAAGGCTTTGTCTGAACAAGCAATGTATAAGGAAGCACAGTCAGGAGGTAAGGACAGAACAGAAGGAAGACAAGCAGATGGAATGAAGCAGATTTGGAAACCCTCGAATTGGCCTTTTACAAAAGTTAACTTCGATGCAGCCTTTGATCAAGACAAAGGAAGCATGGGTCTGGGAGTAGTAGTAAGGGATTCAGAAGGGGAATTGTTGGGGTGTCTGGTTGCACCTAGGGAGAACATCCAATCAGCTTTCCAAGCTGAGTGCTACGTCCTTCAAAGAGCAATGGTACTTTGTCTTGAGCTTGGTCTGTCATAGGTATGCTTTGAAGGGGATGCCAAAAGCGTTGTAGATGCAATGAATTCAAATGAAGAGGACAGCTCCTGGTTAGGATAGGTGATAGAGGACCTACAACATATCATGGCAGCTAATCCAGAGTGGGTCTTAAATTTTGTTCACAGGAGTGCTAATGTAGGTGCACACTCTGCTACAAAACTAGCTATTAATGTGGCTAGTGAAGTAGTTTGGCTGGAAGATGGTCCTGATGTAATCAAAAGAGTCATCTTGAATGACTTAATCTGTATTGCTCGTAATGAGCCTCCTCTATGAATGAAGTTGGTTTCTTTTTTCAAAAAAAAAAAAAAAAAAGCAACTCAGGAAGACACTTTCTAAAACTAGAGTATGCGGCAGCTTACCCAACCAAAACAAAGGGCACAAAGTGGGAGCAAGCCGAGCATGAAGGAGTTAGGTTGGTTCGGAGGTGAGTGGCATGGTTGAACAACTGAGAAATAGAGAGGAAGAGTGAGAGAGACGGAGAGAAAAAGATAAAGAAACCGAGAGAGAGTGAATAGAGAGGTTGCCGATGGCTTACCGTGTGAACGACGGACCAGGAGAAAAGGTAGGCTGTTTCTGTTGCTACCTAGGTGGTTCTGGCATGGTTGGCCCATGGTTGAGGTGATTGAAGTGATTGATAGATGGAGGGGTGGGTGCTCTATTTTTCAGAGCCAAAACAGAGGTGCTTTTAGGTGACACTGGTGTGGAGTGTTTTCTCCTTACAGTGGACGCACACGGGATAGGCTTCCACAATGGTGAGGACGTGCAACTAGAGTTGGACAGTGGCTTGGTGGTCTTGTGAAGAGAAGGAGTCTTGGCACAGGAGGAAGCTGCGGGTTGTGGTGGTGCAAAGTGGTATCGTGCGGTGAGATGGTGACCAAGAGGAGGTGCAGTGGCTCTTGGAAGCAGGAAGCACATGCAACGCGTGGGTTGCTGCCGTGTGATGTTTCCAATGTGTAGGGTGTTGTGGAGGAGCAAGGGTGGTGATTTTCCATTCAGGTTGCTGCTCCTAGAGGGAGTGGAGTTGTCACTTGGAGGTGCTCACATGCAGTGGCTGGTCACACGGTGGCTGACGTTTCGTGCGTGGACTGGACAGTAGCTACATTAAGGTGGTGCGGCAGCAACCCTAGTCTAGAGGAAGAAGATGGATATGGGATCTAACCTGTTCTTGTTCTATATATAATGGGGTTGTTGCCATGAATATAGGGGTGACGGCAACCAAGAACTAACTAGGGTTTCAAAAAAAAAAAAAAGATAATGGGGCTGAGAAATAGGTTTAAGGATTTTAATCGAAACGAGACTCTAGAGTAACCTTAAACCTTTTGAAAAATCTTTAAAAAAAAAACAATATTTCAGAAACAAAATTATGCATGGCTGGATTTGTAAATAAAATAGGCCTCGATTTTAAACTTAATAAAATAAAATAAAATAATCTAAACTTATTTAAAAAAAATATCTTGATCCATAAAGATTTTTAACTTAAATATCGAACCCAAAGAAGAATCGTAATCCACCAAAACCAAGATTTTAAGCCTGTTGTTTCCCATAAAAGAAAATTTGAAAAACTCAAATGGGTTTTTCATATATATAAATCCAAAAATTCTTTAAAATAGCTTGGCATTAAACCCAAATGTTACACTCCTTTCATCGTGTTCATCCTTAGCCATTGTGCTAGAATTTTTAGATGTTAAATCAAGCAAAATGGATGCGCAATCAAAGAATGTTACTGATTCTGTCCTAACCAAACAAGATGTCTGATCCCTATTCCAAACAGACATACAACAGAGCACAAGCTAGTAGAAAGCAAAAAAGAAAAAAGGAGAAAAAAAAAAACAATAGAAAGCAGGTAAATAGAATGGAAAGGTTTCGACGTCATCGAGAGTGTGAAGAGGTTCACAACTCAAAAACATCCTCTGATCAGCAGTAAAGAAAAACTCCGAGTTTCACCATTAGTTCCCAACAAGGGTAAAATCTTGCTTTGCCAATAAAGCTGCCTCCCAAGTACAGGAGGAATCAAGTTGATTCAAAGGAGAATCCCAAGGTCGATTTCACAGGGACAACGATGATCAGAAAATCACTTAAGGTTCAAAAGAATGCTTGAGGATGCTTTTTATTTCAGAAAAATGGTGTAATGTATTATGTAACGATTTGGTGCAAAATCTACTCTAAACTTCAAAAGGAATTAAGTTGATTATCCGTGTACAGATGGAGATGGAATGTACTAATTGTAAAATATATGAGGTGCAGCTTTTCCAACTCAGATTTCTTGTAATTGTTTGTAAAGTTAAAAATGTCGAAACAAGGAATGACGAAAGAAAATCAATTTTAAATGCAAATTTTATGTCTAAGAGGCAAAAGACCAAGCATGTAAGCTACGGGTTTACTCTTCATAGATTGTGCTCAAATAAATCTCTATTCTCTAACCTTTGCAAATGCTATCTCTGTCGAAAGATGAACATTCAGAAAATTCAACAATTAAAAACACTTTTCAAGTATCATCAAAAGTTTCTACTGAATTGGTAAGTAGTTTTGGAATAACACCTTTAACTATGTATTCTTATTGCTACTTAAGCATCTATTGTGCCTCTTGTCGACAATAGATCAAAGACTCGTAGGAAGAATCCATTTATAAGAATCACAACCCAATCAGAGCTATGCCCAAGCTTAGACATGGAATTACTCTTTCATGGTGAAATTAAATGCTGCTCCTCTAATACAGAAGGTTTTAGCCTTTAGAAAAAACATTGGAAAAGAAGAAGAAGAATCACGATGCCCTTGGCTCCTTCCCAAAATCTCATTTTATGCATTTTTTTTTAATCTCCCTACCGTGTAAGTGATTCCCTTCCCTTGGACCACAGAATATGCTTCAGCCTCCTTCCCACTTAACTCAATGCCTCTTTTGGTTACCACTCTCCCTATCCCCATTGTGGCCCTGTGGTAAAGCAGGCGTATGTTAGTGGAAATGCAAGGTTAGAAAATAGAAAATAGATAGTCTAGAAGCTGGCTGTGTTATCACACGATGAAATAAGTAAAAAAGGTCACATGAATTCACCTCACACGTGACCACAAGGGTCTACCACACTTAAAATAGATGAAAGGCCAAAAACTATCAGACTTGAGTTTCAACATTTATTTCTATTTTAATGTTTAATTAAGCATTTTGTCATAGATTTTGTTCTACATTTCACTTAATCACGATGCCTAATTATGCATTATTATCCTCTCATTACCTTAAAAACCAAGACCCCAATGCATGGATGCCAGTTGGCATCCTAGCCGTGTGTCTCATCCCCTTCTTCATGATTGATTTTGTTGGAAATCAAATATGCCTTTTTGGACAAGTGGTGTGGGCTTCCTCAAAACCAAAACCCTATTCCCCTTTTGCCCTCATCTATATGTCTTGGTTCATTGTATCTAGTGGCAAAAGAATCTTTCTTCAAACTCAAATCTTCCTCAATCATCTACACATGTGCATGCATGCCATGTGGCAAGTGAAGTGTGTGTAGTTGCCGAAATGCCCTTTTTCTTCCCAAGAGGATCTTTCTTCTACCAAAGTCTTGGGCATTGTGTGATTGGTCCTTAGTGGGTGGCAAGTACAATTTCCCTTGCCCTAGTCATCCACTTCAAGCCTTCTCTTCACAAAATCCTTCTAGAAGCCTCCATAGGCGTGTAGGTCATTTTCTTCCAAGAAAATTTTGCACCTTCCCAATATCACTCTTCTTCCTTTTTCATCATTACATCTTGCATGGATGACACTTGGCAATGTCTTCTTGAAATCGAAAATTACTTGTGTGTGTCATGCCCCTTGTCTCTTGGCTTTCCCTAGGCGCCACTTCCCCATGTACCTAATCATTCCCTTTTTCTAGAAAATTTTTCTAGCTAGTGACATGTGTCTAAAAGCATTTTTTACAAACAAAGCTTTCTGCATGCATGACAAGTGGCAGAAATTAGGTGAAAAGTTCTTGGAGAGGCATGTGGGGCTCCTTAGGTCACCAAACCCTAAAATCTCTCACCCTTTTTTCCTTACATTACGTCCAAGTTCATGGCATCTTGTGTGGGCTTCAAGTGGATGACAAATGGCACTAAGGGATAGGCTGGGTGTGTGCCTTAAGGTCCTCTAGGGTTTCCAAGCACTAAATCCATGTTAAGGCCAAATTTGAATGGGCCTTGTGGGCCTCCCTTGTGGGTTTAGATGCCTAGTGCATCATGTCAAAGTTTCTAAGTGTGTTCTTTTACCTTGCATGACCCAACAACCATGCATACCCCACTAGTGAAACATGCTCAAGAGCTTAGCTAAGTCTAGGTTGTCACATTGTTGCTACTCATCCAGGGGTTCTAACTCTCTATGCTCACCCTGTGGTTCAAGGACTCGTTGCTGGCATATGGTTCAAGCACTCTTTGCTCGCCTGAGTGCGAACACTCTTTACTTGCACGGAGTTCGAGTTGTGGCATCCTCTTTCCTCAGTAAGGACGTTAATGACCTACAGTGCTAGGGTTGCCAACTGATCAGCAACACTCCAAATCTTACTCGGGGCTAACCGCGTATTCTCTAGTCGAATACACGTCAAGTAAAATAAATTGTCGTGAAATAAATATAGGGATTAGTTAGAGATTAATACTAAATGTAATAGTAAGAAAAGTTAACTTTTAATAGTAATATCCTTATATCATCATCATTTCTTCCCAAATAATATTATAAATTGTCATTAATTCATTACTTACATCAAAATATGACGAATCATACACGGTTCGTCATCTAACCAAAATAAACATCTTAACAAAATACCAATAACTATTAATCAGAGATAGGCCTCCATGTCTACACCTTGGGTGGGGATAGTCCTTCTTCCTTGTGAAACTTTTCCTGGCTTAAATTTGCATCAACACCTATGATGGGCCCCAAGGCGGACCAAGTCTTACGAATCAATTACAAGATTAAGAGCCATAAAGATCAATGGAGCAATGCAAGAATTGGTACAATTTAATTGGGATGAAGCTAGCAAGAGCCGGACACTCATTATGGGCTTGAAATAAGGAGAACCAGTTTTGATTCACTTGATCCAAACTATGGAAGACACGACTTGGGCCTATTGTTGTTGAAGGCCTTGGACTTATTCATTTCATTAAAAAAGCTTATTTTGTTAGTCTAGAATAAGTGGGCTTGAGGATGTCAACCCACACATATGTCTTATTTTTAATGAACTAGGATTTTTGGGAAGGCCTTGTATTTTGGCCAAGGGCATATTTGAAAAATTATTATTTTATTTGAACTAGAGTTTTAGATGTTACTGTAGTGCGACAGTACCCGCGGCACTATTCCTTTAGGGTTCTGGGGATTGTTTATTTAAACCACTTGTGACCTCATTTGAGGAGGTAAGACATTTTTTTATTGAATTTTCATTGTGAGTGAGTTTTCTCCTCTTGTTCTTAATTGAACGCTTGAACTTATCAAAAGTAAATCACAACCTTTGTGGCGTTCCTCCTTGTAATTTGAGTTCTTGAGATGTAATTTCATTGGGTCTAGATTTTAATATAATCTAGATTTTTGAAACAATATCTCAACGGGTCTAAATTCTCCATCCATAGACTTGAGTTTGGCGTTCTTGGGTTTGTTTTTTCAATATTGTTGTTGGGTCTCAAAGTTAGTCGATTGGGGTTCACATCAACCTATGGCTCCAGTAAATAAAACAGTAGGTGAGACCACCATAGTGAAACTTCTAAGAAATCCTAATAGGTTAAAACCCATGACAATACTATTAATGAGAGACAATGGAAATGAATATGCATCCATTGTTTCATATAAATAAATCTGTGGACACATATATTTATCCATGTTGAGGAATCATCATCATTGTAGAAACACATGTATTCATAGTCATGACGAGGTATCACTCTCAGAATAAATCTCAAGCATATAAGCATGTTGAGGAATTTCCATCTAACCAAATCTCATATATGCATAGTCATTATTAAGGTGAGGAACCACCCTCTTTAGCAATCCACATAGAATCCACAATATCTTATCATATAAGTACCAACAGAAAATCGCTCTGCTTGTTCGACATGGGGAATCACTCTACTCGGCCAACATGTGACGCCCCCAAATTCCGTTTGGGATCGGATGGACATTTGAAGCGTTGAGACATGCAACACAAGGTTACCTGCCCTCATTCATGACATATAAGATGCAATGTTCCTAATATGCATCTAACATTATGAAATATTCACAGCGGATAATTTTTTTGTTTAGCAATACTATGCTCCAAATTGAAAATATCCCAAATGCTTAAAACATACTTCATACATAAAGACCCATTGAACAGATCACAACACTAGTCCAAAATGGTTATGATCTAAAAAGTACTAGAGATGCAACTCCATTGTACAAGTAGTAATTTACGTTAACTACTATATTAACATTGACGTCGCACCATCGCTTAGTCAACTGTGTCTAGTTGATCAGCTCCTGATTCTCCTTCAGGTCCTGTAACAAGATCTACCATTCGGGGTGAATGGTAGTTGGGACTACCAAAGTGAGATTTGATTACAAATCTCAGTAAGTTAACAAAAAACTTCCACACAAGCTAATGATGCATGGATGACAGCAAAAGCATAAATGCATAATCAAATTCATAAGTAATTAAAGCATAACTTGGCGTACAACATAGCATAATTGACATAACTTAGATTGAAACATGAACTGAACTTGACTTGACATGAACTTGATCTGAAACTTAACTTAACATGAAAAATACATACTCCACAGTTGTTGTAGTCCCATGTATTCTACGTGTAAATACATACTCCACAGTTGTTGTGGCCCATGTATTCTACACAAACTTGACTTAACATGAAAAATACATACTCCACAGTTGTTGTGGCCCCATGTATTCTACACAAACTTGACTTAACGTGAAAAATACATACTCCACAGTTGTTGTGGCTCCATGTATTCTACGTGTAAATACATACTCCACAGTTGTTGTGGTCCCATGTATTCTACGGAAACTTATTCTTTAACTGCTTAAATACATACTCCACAGTTGTTGTGGCCCCATGTATTCTACGTGTCACAATTGCTGTGTCTCACGTAGTGTATGCGTCACAATTGCTATGACCCCATACATAAGTAATCAAGATGAAACATGACTGGAATACGAAATGACTGAAGCCCTGACGTAACATAACGTGACTTGAACATAACTTGAAATACATGACCAACTTGAGATAGAAACATTTCGTAACATGGCATAACATATAATAGACAACATATTTAACATGACATACTTGCAACAGTAAATATTACATGACTTGACATACATATAATAGATGGTATACTTAGCATGACGTACTTGTAAGGTACAGTAATACATGACAGAATATATTATGTAACAAATAAAAATTGATGACAGAATAAATTCTGTATAATAGACAATTACGTGATAACTTGGCATGGCATGACATATATGATAACATACATACATACACTATAGTTCCTTTACTTAGCACACATACACAGTAGACTGCTAGTAAGTTAAAAGCTAACTTACTTTGATCTCCGCGTTTCTTATAAAACTTTAAGCGCGATAACGAGGAACTGTAATTAGTGATTCTAAAAGTTAGCACTAAATCACTAATAAATTGAAATATAGAAAATATAACTTAAAGAGTAAAATTTCCATTTTACTCTCTGCATGTAAGAAAATGACCGTTTTACCCATAACTTAAGGATTTTGCATACTAACTCAAAAAGTCACCAAACTTTACATGCATCATGTAAATTTTATCCTCAATTCAAATATCAATTTAGAAAAATTTAAAACTAATCACAACTATTAAAACTACATAGGGCCAAATTTTCCATATGCTATTTCTATTGATTTTTGTTTCCAACTTGTTTTGATCAACCTTTTGATCTATAACTTATAAATATGTGATCTTCAAACCAAACCATCACATGGTTTAAAAAGATATCCTAAAACATATATAAGTTTCTAATTCAAGATCACATAGTTAAAAATTAACCAAAACATAAATTTAGCCAAGAACATCCACACTTTGGCTTATCTGAATATCTCTTTGTATAAAATTTCATATCTTTGAAACTAATATCAAATATCTTCAAAATAATAATATAACATGTATATAAGATGCTTAGGATCCTCCAATAAAATTATCAAAGTCATTGGAATAGGTTTAGACCACCAAAGAGTTAAACTTTCTCAAAACAGAAATTGTTTTTCCTCTTCCAGTTTCTAAGTTTCTAAATCTAAGAAACTATTTGATCAAATCCTTTAATCATGCAAAAAGCCTCAACCAATAGTCATATATACATGTTAACAATACTCCATAAAAATTTTGGACCAATATCTATCCATTAGCTTGGTCAAAAACTCCAAACTATAACATATTCTCTAGTTTATCTTCCAGAATGACCTTTCTATAGTTTACATAATATTTTATTGACCAAATCATCTTCAAATGGGACAAATAAGATATCCACGTAAACTAGACTAAAAAAGGAACAACTTATATGAAGGAGACTTTATGATAAAACACTTACAAAAACTTCGAAATAGGCATGCAAAAGAACTCCTAAAAGCTGTCCGAGAGAGTGTGTTTGATATTCTTTTAATGGAAAGTATAAATAAAAATAATTTCGTGGGGAGAGGTAGCTGGAGATACTTATGGATGAGATATGGAAGAGATGAGGCTGGAGTGAGAGTTAAGTGTAGGACTCTCTTACCTGAAGTGAGAGTTAAGTGTAGGACTTTCTGACCCGGAGTGAGAGTGGAGTGTAGGACTCTCTTACCTAATAATATCTACAAAAATCAATTCAAGATATTTTTACCCAATAATATCCATGAAATTAGCTTAAAATATTTTTATCTAATAATATGCACAAAATTAGCTTAAGATATTTTTATCCAATAATATCTACAGTTTTGAACAGACGTTTTGTCCGAAAATATGAAAAAATGTTATTGCGCCATAAGACCTTAAATAACCCTCTGAGTCTAATGGTACAAACCATAATACATTTTGACACTGCTAACTATCTCCAATAATCAAAAACACACTTCTGATACCATAGTAAATAATAACACTAACTATATAGTTAGACAAAAACCTATACGATTAATGGATTCGTGAAAACTTATGGGGTCTTCACGAGGTTCCTAAAGTTAATAGAAATTTCACAATTGAATTTCTAGCCGGCTGTTACACAACATGTGATCTAATTCACCAAATCCAACAAATCCAACTTAGAGAATCACTCAACCTAGTCAACACACACAAGGAAACCACGCATGACCGATCCAGCAACTCTCTCTACCTATGTTATCAAGTGAGACCAATATGAAGATGTTCCATCTCAATCATCACAAGAAATCACTCTACCCATATAAAACTCATGGCAATGCACCTTAAAATGGTGCAGGGACTCCTCAACTCGTCCATGATTAATGACACAAGGTAAGACTCAATACTCGAAAATCATAATCATCAAGTCACATCATTCAAACTCATTATCTCAAAATCACAGTGTAAATGTAACCAATAAACATAATGAAGAAAATATACTTTCATGTAAGAAGGATGTGAGTTATAGAATATGCAAATCTTGAACTTTAAACATACTAACAAACATTTACCCCACATTCTCATTATGGTCATAGAAGCTAACCTACCCGAACAATACTATTCTTAAAGTAGCATTGATGTTGATCCTTCCATTGCATGCTTTGAAGTCACTTGATTACCTGAAGACTCTAAATGGAGATAAGGCTAAACATTTAACGATCTTAAAAGTGTGATTTTGGCTTTTGCCGAATGCCTTATAATTGTGGGACTATCAGTCCTAGTTCTAATGTCTATCTGACTCTAGATATGCTTTAAAGAGAGATCTTGAAAGATGATAGAGACATATGGGAACAAGGCATACATGTCACTGCAGCTTGCCTTGGGTCCAATTCCTTAGTCCTTTCTCATAATAAAGGTCTCCCATATGGTGTGGGACCATACCTATGTATAACGCCTTAATGGAAGGCCCAAACCATATGGCTTATACTACAAAATGACTAGTCAATGATACAATTAGAATCCCATTGGAACTTTATAAAGAGCAAGAACTTCTCATTCTTAAGCAATGTGGGATATCATACAACACCTATCCTTATCTTTATCATATAGGATATCATAATCAACCCCTTTTAAATTCCCAACGTCATCTTTGGGCTTGTCCGTTGTAGGTAGCACGACTCAAGTCTCACATTTTTGGTTGGGACAGGCTCTGATACCACTGCCTACAGCACCCCCAACCCCCACTTGGGATTTGATGGTGACTAGATGTGTTGGGACATGTAATACAAGGCTATATACTCCCCGTACATGACAGTTAAGATGCAATGCACCTAACATTGTAACAGTATGCAATAAAAATCATAGCGGAAAAATTCTTTTCTATCTATTTAAGCACGTTGGTGAAAATAAATAAGACACATGGTACTAATGAGTGCAAATATCCCAAAATTTTTATATAGCATATGCACTGTGAAAAGAGTTATATCTTCAAAAGACTCCCAAAAGATGTAGAGTATCATAAAGTTCCCAAAACACAGTACTATTTCAAAAGATCATCTAAACCACAAAGGTAATTTTTCTTAAGTCACCATAGGGTCGTTCCTACTTGGCCCTTCCTTGACTCAAAATCCTCCTCGAGTCCTCAAACAACTTCCTGATCTTAGTTAAGAATTGGTCGGCCACCTCCAATCTATCTACAACGAAAGACTCTAGGGAACCCTTAGGGCTCCTCGGGGCCTCCTTAACTATCCAGGGAGTTGGTCTCTTGTGCTTCCCTATCAGGATTGCCTACACTTGTTACAACTTCTACCATTCTGGGAGGGGAATGGTTGTGGAAACTATCATAAGGAGATTTCAAGAAATCTCAGCAAGTTAATAGTCAACATATCACAGATATCACAAGCATATAAAATCAAACTACAAATGAATGCATGGACATGTACTTTGACGTAAAAGCTTGACATATGCAACATAAACTTTCTCCTAAAAGAACTTTTCATCTTTTAAACTCTTAACACATGTTCACATCATTTGAGCATGGGTTCTTGTTTATATCATAGCATATCATGCCACTTCCTTTTTGTTTCATAACATGTCACATAGAGATCATATCTCATCATTTCATATCATATCATAACATAGCATATCATGGCATAACATATCATGTCATATCTTATCATGGCAGATCATATCATAGAGCTCAAATGCCTTGTTCATATCATATATTTCACATGATTGGATACATCATAGTTCCCTGCTAGTTACCACATCAACCAATGATCCACTTGATCAAGGTGGCTATGTCATAATCATTAACATATTCTTTTATGGAAGTTCGCTTATTTCGCCTTTACTGTATGGCACCCACTAGCGTTAGACACAACCTCGCTCTGATAACCTTTCCATAAGAAACCATTTAAGGCCTGTTGGTTGTACTTTGTCAACCTAGAGTCTCCCCTCGACTTTAAACACTCCAGAATGGACAAGGGGTTCCACTAGGGCATTTCCCCGTCCTAGCATTTGAGGTTATGGTAAAACATATGTTGACTCTCTCTTTTAAAAACATGGACCCGATTGCATGAGACATGGACATATGATGAAGTACTCATCTTACTCATGCAACCTATGAAAGCCAAAACATATAGCCCAACTAATGACATGCATCTTGCAACGTAGCTTTGAAAATATTAGAACATGCAATCATACGAGGAATACAAGTAAGCATGGTTGAATCATACTTGCCAAAACACAAAATAGAATTTTAAAAACCCTAATAAGGTCTTGGTAGATTCATACAAGTCCTCCAAATATGGATTTTCATCATCATAAAACCTATACTCATACTTCTACACATCAATATATCAAAACAAGCGTGCATGGCACATATATATGTCAAAACCAAAACCCTTATATGGCATATTCAAAATCTTCTTTAACCAAAGCATCAAAAAATATGGCATTTGATTACTTTTATCAATCTGAGCATACATATAACAAGATAATAGAATTCAAGCTATGATAAACAAATAAGAGTTCATGAAATATATACAAGTGTTATGAAGAGTAAGTTGGAAGTTTACTTAAAAAAGTCCAACATATAAAATAGTAAAAATCTGAAAAACATATTAAAACGTATTAGAAAATAACTAGAGAAGCCCTAGTCTCGAAATAAGGGTGAGTGTGAGTGTCTAAGGTTTTCGAAAATATTTTCTCATGGAAAAGCCTTAGAATCTGTAGCCCTCAAAAGATAAAAACCCTAGCCTTTCTTCCAAGTGATGGTCGTGGCCTTGCTCTACCTTAGATCACATGTTCATGTGTCTAAAACAACCAGAACATTTCGATTTCCCTCTTCCCTTTAAGGGAAAACCTAAACCAAAACATTGTATGCATGTTCTCTCTCTTGGTCGTCCATGCTCATCAAGAGAATGTGAGAAAATCCTTACCTCCATGTGCTTCTCCCTAGTTGAAATGTTGAAGATGGTTTCTAGGTGATTTTTGAAAATGGTGAAAAGAATGGTGGCATTGGTTGGAGAGAAAGTGTGAGAAAATGAAAGCTAGAGAGAAAAGATGGTGTGGCCAAATAGTCTAAGAGAAATATAGAAAATTCTTGAGCAAAAAGGCCTCCTAAATTTCAGCTTCTCCCTTATGCCTTTCCTCTCTTTTCAATAACCAATGCATGCATGACACTTGACAAAAAGGTTCTTCCTTTCCCTCGTGATGGAATTGCATGGGAAAGACCAAAGATTGCTCTTGTGTGTGGGTAGCATGTAGCTCTCATCCAAAACCCTCTCTCTTCCTCACTTGTTATTATGCCCTTCTTCACTTGTCGTGGTTCATTACAATTGGTGGCCAAAAGGTAATTCTCTATAAAACCCTAATCTTCTAAGACACTCTACTAGTGTGCATGGTTACCATGTGGCATCAAGGGTGTGTGTGTGTCTTGAGCTTGCCGAAATCTCTAAGTCCTTTCAAGAGATCTTTTGTCTTCCTTAGATGTCTCATGAGTTTCCTTATTGCCTTGAGCGTCGCCCCCTTGTCTCTATTCCTCTCCAAGAGTCTCTTCTAGAACATGACTTTTCCTCTTCCCAAGTAAAATCTTCTTGGTACTCCAAAGGTTTCTCTTTATGCTTGAAAAATGTCAACCAAAGGGGTTGGCCTTTGCATATAGGGGTGTAAGCCCTAATCCGAAACTCTCACTCCTTGCCTCTTCCACTCACTTCTTCTAGAACCTCTATGCATGCTAGATAAGTGTCAAACGTTGCTACTTTCCTAAGTTTCAAATGATGAGTTTCTAGAAAACAACAATACTCCTCTCATGCCATGTGGTGCCTCCACCATCCTTAGGGATCAACTTGGGCTTTGCAAAACCATAATTCCTCTAGGTGGCCGAATCCTCTATGGGCCTTTTCTTCTATTTTCTCTCCTGAGCTCTTAAACTTAGAACTCCAAGATCCAATCCAATACATAAAATAGAAAACTGCTCAAAGAAATCCTCCAATACTTAGATGAATAATCCATACACAAATAATATTCAAAAGAAACACGAATAAGGTCTCTTGTAAAAAATTTGGGATGTCACATCTGTTATTCCATAATCTTTATTCCTCAAGTTCACTCCAGATGTGACATCTCTTATAGGTATGAGACTCTGTGTACGACACATGCCGCCTCTAAGCATCTCTATTGTTATCTCGAAGAGCTCCCACATCCTCATGGAGCTTTTTCTTACCCGCTTCTCACCGTAGTACGGTTAGTACATCATTTGCTCACCCTAGTATAGTCAGTACATCATCTCGAAGAGCTCCCACACCCTTGTACTGTGCTTGTCAAGCTTTCTACATGGTGTCACTCGCCCGTCCCCTAGATTAACTGCACTTTTCTCACTTGGCTATCTCTTGGTCGCCCGTCTTCTGTCCTCGAGAGGGATGTCTTTCCTTGCTTTGATGCGATCCTCACACGAGTACTTGTTGCTTGCCCCTACTTCTGATCACTCTTTATTTGCTTGAGGTGTGAGCAATTTTGTGCGCATTAGGGTGTAAGCATTGTTTGCTCACCCAAGGGTCTGAGTAGTTGCCTCCCGTAGTGTTTGAAAATGGGATGAACAGTCCTCCAATGCTGTCACTTGCCCTTCTACATGCGGGGACTTTAACTCACATCCAAGCAAATTGCTCGTTGTTGTTGCTCGCCCTTCGTAGGAGCACATTGTTCGGGGGTGCAAATGCTTTCGAGCTTTGTTGGTCATCCCAAGGCTCGAGCTTTGTTACTTGCCCAGGGGTTTGTGTATTTTTGCTCGCCACGGGATTCTGGCTCTCTTTGCTCACCCAATGAGAAAGGAGCTCCCAAGTAATTTGAGCAACTTGAATAGGGGTCAGATATAGACTCAATAGTTGATCTCCCACGTGATTTGATCTATTTCGTTGGAGGTCGGATCTATGCTCTAGAACTGAGCTCCCATGTGATCCAATTACATGCTTGGAGTCCAGTTCCCACGTTATCCGACCAATGTGCGCTATCAGAGCGCTTCATCAAACTCGCCATCTACAGATTTAATATTGGTCATTGTGGTTGATGATCAATTATCTCCCATGATGCTTTTAAAACACCATTTTTTTCTTCAAATTTAAAATAATATGTATAAGGGGAACCGAGCACGTGCTTTCACGTGACCTACTACTAGTTTTTAAGAAAAAATAATGTATAAATGCACAAAATAATAGAAGTCATGCTGATGGCATGGCGTTTAGAATATTGAAGTTTCTTTTCTTTTGGTACCGATGGATTGATTATTATCAAAGGTTTGATTTGGGCAAGAATCATTTGTTGTGTATCAGTTGATTTATTTTTTTCTATGTAATCACAACATCTTTTTATGAAAGGGCCCCTGGTCTTATACTGACCATTATGTTGCAAATTTAGAATTTTGGAGGGGACAAATTTTAACACAAGGGTAGCAGACTAAGAAAAGCTTTCACATGGGCACCAAAATAGGTCAAATTCATGGGATGCCCACATGTACTATGATATGGTATTGTCCTCTTTTTTTTCTCTCTTTATTTAAAAAATTATTCTGCACAAAAGTTGCATTAAATTGGAAAATAAATAATATTCATTGTGTACAATTTTTATTTTCACCATCAAGACGTTGGTTTGAGATTTTTTTTTTTTCATCTTCATAAAAGATCTTAAATAAGTCAGTCATAGCCTCGTGATTCACACCCTTGAGATCAAAATTATAACAAGAAGAAAAACCATGTTAATAGTGCATTTGTTTGGAAGATCAACGGTGGGAAATTGGCTTTGTAACCACCAATGGTCAGAAGGCAAGTGACTTGGGGCTTTATGCCTTTTGAATGGACATACGAAGTATTTATCAACATCATGTCAACATAAATATTCATAAAAGAAAAAGAAAAAAAAAAAAAAAAAACCGAACAGACTCGCTCTTTCTTGGTCCCTATCTTTTTTTCTTTGTTTTTTAAACATATCTTTTCTGTTCTTATTTCTAGCATCTAAATTCAAATGCCATATATTATTTGTCTAAAAACATTCATTCAATAAAAATAAAATCAATTTTATGCTTTTGTTTTGTGGCCTTTTTCGGTTTTTAATTAAAAAATTTATATGGTTTTAAATTTTTATAAACACACAAGAAGTGAAGTCCGTCGTCAACAGGATATATGCAATAATATTCCTTTACCTCGTTCCCATCTGTAGGATAAAGATTTTTTTTAAAAGAAAAATCTTTACAATCTAATTGAAATAAATTGAAATCTTTCAATAACATCAAAATAAAGTGAAAGAAAGGAAGACAATTTTTTATAATTCAAAGAAAGCTGAACATTTCTTAATTACTTCATATACAATACAAGAAGAAGAGGTCACATAATCTCTCTCTCTCTTCTCTTTCTCTCTCCCCATTTCACCTTCCTCTTTTCACAAACATTTAAGAGATTCCACCAATGGTCTTTTCTTTTCCATTGGATTGTACAGATTTCTAGCTGAAATACCCATCTCAATCCCTTTTATTTCTGGTTGATTTTTGGCTGTTCTGTATGATTCTTCTTGGATAATAAGACTTTAAAACTCGCCTGGGTTCCTGGCTATTGCTTTCCTGTGCCAGCTCTCTTTCTGGGTTGTTGCAGAAAAGCCTTCCATACCCGGCTGTATGATGCTATACAAGGCTTCCAGAGAAAAAATTTAATTTCACTTTTCTCAAAATTCCTAAGTTTGTCGATAAATTTGTTTTCTGTTTTCTTTATTTATTTTCTTTTACTGGTTTGTTTTTTCAATTCCTTTTTCTTCATTTGGGGAAAAGAGTGAGACATGGGCAAGCATGGGCCTTGCTATCACTGTGGAGTTACAAGTGAGTTCTTGTTTCTCCAACTTTATTTTGTTTAATTCTGAACATACAAGAAAAATCGGTTTCTTCGTTGTCTTTTCTGATTTCCCAATAAATATTATGCCAATAGTTTGTGCTTAAAGAAATAATTCTTTCATGAAAATATTACTATACGCAAAAGGGAAGAGATTACTTGGACAAATGAAATGAATTCCCAGTATGTAAATCTCGTATTATTTTGTTTTCATAATCCAGAACCACATGGTTGCTTGTTTCTTTGAATACATTTAGTGGTTTTGAGATTAAGTTTGCAAATGGATTTTAAATTTTCGTTTTCGATTTTTCCCAAACACTTTAGTTTTATCATTTTGTTCGTGTTCATCTCCTTTGACTGTTGTTGGATTTTCAAACTACGTAACCTACTCAAAATTGAGTTTGAATGCTCTGGTTAATTATGGAGTCTAAACGTTACTTTTATAACTTTCCCATTGTTCTCCAGGTGTTTGTGAACCAGACTACCGAGTCAAACTGTAGTTTCAATTCGTATTTATTTGCCAGCTCTCTGATTAAATCACAAAATAATATCTTCCTTGTGGTACCCGTGTCTCATTTCCTTTATGACTTGGACTACTCTCTTCTTTGTTTGAACTGTTTTCTCACTCTGTCAATATGGAACTTATGTTCCAACTCATTTTTTGTTTCATTGGACATAAATTGATCTGAAGCTGTTCAATTCAATTCCTGATAAGGATTACCTGTATGGTGATAGACTGGATTCAGTTCTAAATGTTGACATCAACAAAACTGTTTCTTATCATTCCAATAGAGCTTGGTTTATTACCTCAAAACTTGGCACCTAGTGCATTCTTTTGGTGTGCATTTTAACTTCTATCCTCAAGGGGATCTTTCATATAACCACAACTTCAATGTGCATGCCTCAAGTCAGCAGAACAGTTTAATGTTAATTATTTGGATTCAGTACTGCAAGTATTCCTTGCTCATTAGTCTATTGGATATAAGTTGTGTGAGGGAAAGAGATTCTTCTCATTACCATGGTCGTTACATTCTAGAATGCAGTCTTAATTATTTGAGATTAATATCAAAGAAAATGTATTGGAGATATAAAAATGCTTAATTGGTATGGAATATTTTTTTTACCCATCGACAAGTGGTGCAGTTGTAAAGGAATCCTCAAGAGCAATGCCAATTTGTTTTGTTTTTGCTTGTAATTCAATTAGTGCACGTTGTATAAGCCATATGCTAGTGTGCTAGAGTTCATCTACTGTATTTAAAAAGGAAATCCCGGCCCCTAGCCTAGTCCATCTAAGATTTATGCTTTGGGCTCCATCCATATTTCTTGCTGCATTAAGATAATAATATGCTGTTAACCCTGAACCTAGATTACATATGGAGGATCGGCAACCTGGGGTTTTGTTTGTAAAAAGATAAAGGAAATTATGGAATTGAAATGAAGTAATGTACTGCCTATCTACTCAGCATGCTAGAAGGAAGTAATAGAATGATATTTGCTACTGTGGCAAATTATTTATTGCAAGTAAGATGTCCATGTTAAATTTCTCACCTCCATTTATACTCGTAAAGGTGTTTCTGTTTCCTCATATTAGAATTTACTAACAACATGCTGTGCTTGGCAACTCTTTGCTCTGAACTCAACCCAACTTTAATCCCCAATATGAGCTTATACTTAAAGATGATTATATGGTTAGTTGACCAGCTAGGAATGAGCTATGTTCTAATTTGAAAAATTGGGGTTATTAATCCCGGTGTCCATAATCCATCTGTTATTAGTTCCCTGGTGTCTCTGGCTGCTCTTCACTTGATGTGATAAATGACATAGTTAACCATGAATGCTATTTTACAGGCATGGTTCTCTTGAATCCTGTTCTTTGCTTGTCCAGTTGGCTGAACTATAGGAACCCTTGTCTAATTCCAAGTTGCCACTGCAGCACAAAACATCTTGGTGGACAAAATACAAATTTTCATGAAAATGTTTTTTCTTTGTCATGCTGATGTGCTGAACTTTGTCTTTATCCATGGCATGAATATACATTTTTCATCTTCTGAGCTGATCGCCTCTTATACGGTAATAACATGTCTCAGTTTAGCTGGGGTTATTTTCAGGTTAATATGATGACTGAAATTGGATTGCTTTGAAGTTTTAGAGAAGCAATTGATCTGTAGTCATTTATGTTAATTTTTATTACATCTTTCTGTTTTTACTTGAAAAATTATTTAATGTGTATTGACGTCCAATTGTTAATCATTGCACCAGATACTCCCCTTTGGCGCAATGGGCCTCCTGAGAAACCAGTCTTGTGCAATGCTTGTGGATCTCGGTGGAGGACAAAGGGAACACTTGCAAATTATACCCCCCTACATGCTCGGGCAGAACCTGATGAGTACGAGGACCACAGGGTTTCCAGGGTGAAGAATATATCAATAAATATGAACAAAGAAGTGAAACTGCTCAAAAGAAAGCAGGACAGTGATAATATGGTGGTTTACTGTGATGCCTCTGATTACAACCTGGGATTTCGAAAGGTGATAGATGAAGATGCAAGTAATAGATCAAGTTCTGGATCGGCAATATCTAACTCGGAGAGCTGTGCACAATTTGGTGGTGCAGATGGAAGTGATTTGACAGGTTGGGCATTCACTATAATGACCGTATTTCAAAGTCAACTCGAGAGTTGCTAAATTTCTCAATATCTAATTATCATTTTGAACTTATAAGTTTTATGTTCGTTATTAGAGAAAAAGTAACTCTTGGGAATTGGGAATGCTTATAATCAGACAAGGAAAAGAACAGAGAGAAGATGTTATGTTTTTTGCAGCAAAATAATGTAATTCCTTTCAGAACATGTAATTCTGGACATTCTAAGCGCGTCATATTCATATCTATAGTACATGTACCTCAATGTTTGGTTCTAATAAGAAAGTAACGATTACTCATGATGGTAATACCTTACTGAACTATGTAATTAACCCCATTTCAATGGTTCTATTCTCCATTTGATCTAAACTGATCCTCAAACAAGTGATTCAATTTCATTGATTTCTCTCAGTCAAAAAGTTCTAGTTGTAGCTGATCATTCTCAATGCAACTCTCAATTTTTTTTTCGAGGTATTCATTGTAAATTTTTTCAGTATTTTCCTTCAGTAGTAAATTTTTATTACAATGAGTTTCAACTGCGATTCATTTTTTAAATCTGTTATCTTGTAGTTCTTCATCATCTTGTTATCATATAAAAGACTCCTTTTCATTTTGACATGCAGCATGCGAAGTTTTGTGCTATCTCGCAATAACCAAGTATTTCTGACCATACATGCTATCTAACTGGTGTCCTTTCAGGTCCAGCTCAATCAATCGTGTGGGATACAACAGTGCCTTCAAGGAAGAGGACTTGTGTGAGTCGTCCAAAGCCCTCTCCAGTTGAGAAGCTTACAAAAGATCTATATACCATTTTACATGAACAGCAGTCTTCATATTTCTCTGGATCTTCTGAAGAGGACCTGCTTTTTGATAGTGAAACGCCAATGGTTTCTGTTGAGATAGGACATGGAAGTGTTCTCATTAGGCATCCAAGCTCAATAGCTCGAGAAGAGGAATCTGAAGCTAGCTCGATTTCAGTTGATAACAAACCATTTCCGTCTAACGAGGCTTATTCACATTCTGCTGTCCCTCCTCTACACAACGATGGCAAGGTTGGTTTTCCAAGTTCTGGATTTGAAAGAATGCAGAACCATTCTGGACAAGGGATGCAACCAGAGCAACTTAAAAGGTAACTTCCTCCTACGTGTATGTTCAACTAGGTGGTAAGTTTTGTACACGCCGATCTCCAAATAGTTTTCACTTTGATACATTGTGAGCATAAATGTCAGATTTGTGTGCAATATGGATGTAGGACCTGTAACATGTCTGAAAGGCAATAATAGGATTATTTTTTGTTTTTAGTTTCGTACTAGACAGATCATCATGTGTTAGTGTGAATTGCAGTTACTTTGATAGCAATGTGGAGAAACACTAGGCTCCATGGTTGGTAGAAGAAATTGAAATCCTTTTCCTCTCCATGAATATTTTTTCTGATGCTGCTTGGAATTGCAGGGATGAGTCTCAGAATGAAAACCTACAAATCTTGACAAGCCATAACTCTCCACTATGCTGTATAGATTTGAATGTAAGTTTTATTCACATCCTTCTTTGGTTGTATCACAGAAAACTAATCTTTTCAAACTTAATGAAGTTATTAAACTACTTGTTTGTTCCCATCATTTTCTATAGAAAGCCACCTAAACTATACACAATGTTACAAATAGCATAATATGTGTTCCAAAGAGAAGAAACGGAAAGAGCAGGTGGCATCTCTCGTCGTCTTCATGGAAATTTGCTCACAAATTCTGGTTTTTTTGTGAATCCAATTGTTGAGTGCTTATCATAATTGCAGCTCATATTTGGTGTAGGATGTTTTAAACTATGAGGAGTTTATGAGAAACTTGACAAATGAAGAGCAACAACATTTGCTGAAATATCTATCTCCAGTTGATACAGTTACAGTTCCTGATAGGTCAGAATCCTTTTTCATTAAGCGTTATTAACAAAAGAATACTTTTCTATTAATGTATGACTGCAACAGTGATTTTGAGAGATGAAACACATTGCATATTTTGTATTTCAGCAATATATCTGTTGTAAACATGCATAAATATTTTGAGAGGGTTGAGAAATAATACGATTAAGAAGTTGAGACAATCCAGGCTTCATGATGGTTTAACTTGTTGCATGCAGCCTCAAAAGCATGTGTGATAGCTTACAATTCAAGGAGAACTTTATTAATTTTCAGCAACTGCTTTTGGAAGGGGTCTTTGACATATCCTTCTCTGGGGCAAAGTCTGAAGACTGCAAGACTTTGAAAAGGCTTGCATTATTTAATTCGATGAAATGCAAATGGGTCGAAAGCTATTATGCACTTAAGGTTTGAGCTGGCTATTAAAATCAGATAATCACTAGATAAAAGTCCTAATGGAAAATGATTCTGCTTCTGTATTGCAACTTATTGATGTCTTTATTTGGCTGCAGAATTATAAAAGTAGTGTTGGAGGATCTGCTGTTTCAGGACCTAATGCCACTGCCTCAAGTAATTTAATAAATGTGAAGAGATTGCAGGACAGCCAAAGTCAAAATCTTCCAGGTTAGCTGAGAATTGTTTTGGCTGGATTTTGCATAATGGGCTAGCACTTGTCTTAATGTATTTTCTGGGAAACACAACAAAGGGTTTAATTAAGTTTGCAATTTCCCACGAAACGGGTTTCAGAAAATTGAGTTACTTTCTTCGCCGAATGGCAACAGGCTGTTACTTGTACAGCGGATGGGCTTAAAATCAGTGTTCTTTCCAACCTCATCTACTGTTTCTACATCTGGAATCAGCAAATGCATCCAGACAACTTCTAAACCCCATTTTTTTCCATAATCTCTGTCCCATCTTGTTTTAAGTGACTTTGTATTTCAGATATATGATACATTATAAGATACTATGTAAAATCCCTTGCCTTCTCAATTCCTCTCATTCTTTCTACCTATCGGGCATTTTCCATTCTATTGCTTTAGGCGGTTTTGCAGTGAATACACCATCCTGGTGACCACCTTTGGAGTGGATACCCAGCTTGTTACTACTAGACTTCTTGTATCTACACAACCCAAAGAAACATTTTTTTTTTTTTTTCATATATAGCTAAACATTTTTAGGTGGAATCCCAGAATGCATACTCCTAAAAGCAAAACAAATGTGTACTTATGTTCACCAACAAACTATGTTAGATATGTGTGTGTCTGTGTGTGTATCTGTGTGTATAATATATATATATATATATATATTTTTATTGAAGTTTTACATCTTCCTCTATTTCTATATGCAAATTTCATACTGGATTATTAGCTTGCTGTAGAGCAACATTTTATTTTAGATGTGTTGCAAGAAATGTGGTTATGTTTGCAATAACATTAAAATAATGCAGAATGGAATGGTTCTTAAGATGTGTCTTGCATCTTGTAGAGGTAAGGACCATGATGAAGTGCCCGAAAAGGGTGATCACGAAGGCTAGCTATGAGACCAAGGAACTTGTAGACAATGATGGCTCTTGCTTTAGTCCAAGAAGCCTTTTTGCTTTGCCTTCGGATGGCAGTTCCCTCATGCTTGATTCCTTAAATTTTGTTGAAGAAAATTCTGACCAGGATCTTCTGCTGGACGTTCCACCCAATGGCTCTTTCCCGCAGGCAGAGCTCCTTCAACCAGCTTTAAGTTATGGAGCCCAACAGACAAGTGCTAGTAGTAGCTCGATATACCCACATCTTGGCCGTTGGTGACAGCGCAAACCTTTTCTAATCACTAGGGGCTATTGTAGGTATGCCTTTGGAACCTGTGACTAGGGTTCACATATTTTGGATGGTAAGCATAAGAATGTTTGGGAATGAGCTTTGCTGGTTGATCTTTTTTCCTTTTTGCGATTTTGAAACTTGGAATGTTAAGGATGAAATTTGTGGGTTTTTTGTATAGGTTTACAACAGATTGTAACATGATACAGGTGTTAATTTCCCAACAGTTTTTAAGTGATCTCAGTTTTTGTCTGGCATAAACTCGAGAGATATTAGCTTGCTTCGTCTTTATTGATTATTTTTGCCGAGAGGAAATGAAAAGATTAATACAGAAAATTACACATTAACGAGGCAAAATTCTTGTGATGCATGTGAGGGAAGTGGACATGGTCGGTACCTTTATGCCTTTTGGAGGAAACCTCCATCGTTCAATTGGCTGATTGCATCTTAAAGATTAAAGAACAGGAATGCATATCATTGGATTTATGGTTATCAAATGGGAACAGAGGATTATCAAGTAAGAATACCATTTCTTGTTTCTCCCACAATTTACATGCTTAAAGAGCAAGAGGAGATTCCTAGTACATTCTGAAAGCTATACCAGGTGTTCTCTGTGAGACGGGAGGGATTATATTTATATAATTTGTAAGCTCAGCCACGTGATATTGGAGCACTGCATGTAACGGTTCTCTAATTAGGATGTCAAGAATTTAAGAGGAGTTTGTAACATCCCAATCCCACATTGGGAACATGAATAACTCATAATAGGTAAGTTATTTCAACAAAATATATCCAACTATACACATGATTGGGGGGTCCTTCTTGTTGGAGTAAAGCTTCTCTCTCTCCTTGTGTTAGAGTCTTTGTCTCTCAGTTTGGTCTGTGGAGTTTTTGTGTATGCATGGTTGTGGACAGGTTAACTACATTATGGGAGGGTCTCAAACTCTCAGAGGTAGAGGAATAGGTGGTTCTATTTGATCAATCACTTCAAGAGGCAATCTCGAAGGGGAAACATTGTATTTTGTCTTTGGTTACTTCTGATAAGCCGATCAATATTGAAGCCTTCAAAACAACTATGGCAATGGTATGGAGGTTGAAGGGTTGGGTGGAGTTTTTGGTGGTGGGTGACAATTCTTTTCTTATTGAATTCCAAACATTGGCAGATAAGGAGAAAGTTTTACAAGGTTGTCCGTGGGCTTTTGGCCGTTATCTGGTTGCTCTGCAAGAAGTTGATGGTAGTCTCCCTATCAATGCCATCTCTTTTACCCATGAGTCGTTCTGGGTGCAACTCCATAATATGCCTCTAGCAGGTATGAACCAGGAGTATGGAATGATTGTTGCTTTTGCAATCGAGGAGGTACGTTTTGTTGAAGTGAAGAAGGATGGAATGGGTTGGGGTAGAAGCCTTCAAGTGAAAGTTAATGGGAATCTCTCTAAACCTCTGGTTCGTGGTAGATGGGTGCAAGGAGGTGAACAGAGGACTTGGATAGCTTTCAAATACGAAAGATTACAAATTTTTTGTTTCAAATGTGGAGTTTTGAAGCACAAAGGTAAAAGCTGTCCCTTCTTGCATAGAGGTGATGGGGAGGAGATGCAATTTGGTCCATGGTTGAGAGCCAATCCACTCAAAATTAGGCTGTCTAAAGTGAGGAAATATGGTGGCAATGGTGGTTTTGATCAACTAAGGGTGGAAGAAGGTGGTGGGAATTCTACTAGGAAGGCTTCCGATGGTTGTTCAGTTCAAGAGCCATTACAAAATGAGCCGTTACCAAAAGCTGGTACCTCTAATCTAGGAGGCATTACTATCATTCAAAAGGCCAGTCAATTCAGACATTAGAAGTGGATCAATTTCACAAATCAGTCAATCTAAATTATTGGCCAGTATAAATACAAGTAATGTCCAGCATGATCCACCTGTTGTTGATGATCCTTTGCCCATGGAGACGGTTACAGAAGGACTTGCCTCTGGTGCTGACCCTACTAGTTTCAATTTCCAATCCCAACCAACTTTAGTGAAAATCAAGTCCACCTGGAAAAGGAAGGCATGTGAGGGGCCAGGTAAGGATGTTATTTCTGTACCATTTTTGAAGTCAAGTAGTGATAATAAAAGGGCTTTGCGTTCTAATACTTTCATCAATGACTTATCCCAACATGAGAAAAAACAAAAAACAAGTGTGGAGACTTGTGAAGCTGATTTGGTGGTGGCTGCTTCGCAGCCCCACTAGGCTTAATGCATTGCCTAAGTTGAAACTATTGAGGGCTTGGGAACCCTCGAACAGTTCGGGAGTTGCACCATTTGGTGTGTTCAAAGTGCCCAAACTTTGTTTTTCTAATGGAAACAAAGTGTAACAAACGAAAGGTGGAGTAATAGAGTTGGTTACTAGCATAGTTTTGTTATTGATAGTAGGGGACTAAGTGGTGGAATTTGTTTCTTTTGGAAAGACCATGTGGAAGTGGAGTTAGTGACTTACACCCATCACCATATCTCTCTGAAGGTGACTTTATCAGAGGGAGAAGAAAGATCTTTTTTATTAACAGGTTTTTATGGCTTTCCTGAAGTTGCTAGAAGGGCAGCAAGCTGGGATCTTCTCAGAGCGATCAAGCCTACTAATAATGTGGCATGGATTTGCATAGGAGATTTTAATGAGGTCTTATATGGCTATGAAAAATTTAGTGCTGCAAATAGACCTTTCAGATTGATGGAAGATTTTAGAAGTGCTCTGGAGGATTGTGCATTGAGAGAGGTCCCTTTCCAGGGAGATTTTTTTACTTGGAACAATAGAAGGGAGGGGAACTCCTTTACTAAAGAGAAAATGGACAGGGCTTTGGGTAATCAATGTCGGTTTGATGGTTTTCTAGATTGTTTTGTGTCGACCCGAGCTGCTCAATGTTCAGATCATGCACCAGTTTTTCTCTCAGTTAACAGTGAAGCTCCTTGGAGAGGTACTGGCTTGAGACTATTTAGATATGAGGCCAACTGGTTTATAAGAGATGGTTGTGAGGATGTGGTTAAAAGGGCATGGGGAAATACTCTCTTGCAGCACTCAAGAATTAGAGAATCTACTCAAGGTCTTCAAAGATGTCGAGAGGAGCTTTTCAAGTGGAGCAAGGTTAATGGTCAGAACATTAAGCATATGATCTTTACTAAGAGAAACTAGATTCAACATTTACAAAGTATTAATCAAGGGACAGTAACTCTGAAATGTTTTAGCTCAAGAGGGAAGTTGACTCATTATTGGAGGAAGAGGATTTGAGGTGGAAACACAGGGCAAAGCAACAATGGCTTAAAGAGGGTGACAAAAATACCAAGTTCTTTCATAGATGTGCTTCTCAAAGAAGGAATGTCAACTCAATGAAAAGTATAACAGATGATGATGGTCATGTGGTTGATAACCCTGAAGAGGTGAGCTCTTTATTTCAAAATATGCAGCCTGTGGTCACTCCCGATATGAATGCTATTCTTACATAAGGTATTTTAAATGAAGAGGTTGAGAGGGCTGTTTTTACTATGAATGCTCTAGGTTCTCCAGGCCTTGATGGTTTTCCAGCTCTATTTTATCAAAATCATTGGGCAGTGGTTGGAACAGACATATGTGCAGCTGTCAAGGATGCTTTCCTATCTACTGAGTGGCCTCAAGAATTCAATGCAGCTCATATTGCTCTTATTCCTAAAGTGAAAAATCCTTCAAAAGTAACTGAGTTTAGGCCCATAAATTTTTGTAATGTCATTTATAAGATCTTAGCAAAGGTACTGGCCAACAGATTAAAATTATTTTTACCCCAGTTGATCTCAATCACTCATAGTGCTTTTGTTCCTAATAGGCTAATTACTGATAATGCTGTGGTGGCTTTTGAAGCCATGCAAACTCAAATTAAAGGTAGAGAATGCTTCATGGCTCTAAAGTTGGATATGAGTAAGGCATATGACAGGATCGAATGGCCCTTTCTCAAAGCTGTCATGGTAAAGATGGGGGTTTGATTGTAAATGGGTTGAAGTGATTATAAGACGTGTTTCTACTGTCTCATATTTTGTACTTTTAAATGGTATCCCACAAAGTTCCTTTACTCCTTCAAGAGGGATTAGGCAAGGAGACGCTTTGTCTCTTTACCTTTTCATTCTATGTTCTGAATCACTAAGTAACTTGATTCAATATGCTGAAAGTTCTGGTGCAATTACAGGTGTTCCTTTGGGCAAAAATCATGTAAGGATTAGTCATATGTTTTTTGCAGATGTTTGTCTTCTCTTCTACAAAGCTAACCCTTTGGAATGGTCTAGGTTATCACATCTATTAGACACTTATGAGCAGACAAGTGGTCAAAGGCTAAATAAGGAAAAAACTTAAATATTGTTAAGCAAGAACACAAAGCTGATTCTCGAGCTCTCATCACTCAAATTGCAGGCATCCAATCCTCACAACCTTATGGCAAATATCTAGGACTCCCTGTGGAGGTTGGAAGATCTAAAGCTAAAGCTTTTAGAAGTATTATTGACAAAGTTAGTGGCAGAATCAGCAACTGGAAAATGAAGTACTTATCTTAGGCTGGCAAAGAAATTCTACTCAAATCAATCATCCAAGCTATCCCTACCTATAGTATGGGTGTTTTCAAGATCCCTAAGTCCCTTTTATTGGAAATAGGTCGACTGGTTCAAAAATTATGGTGGCGTTAGAAATCTGAGGAGAGGAAGATCCACTGGTGTCATTGGGATAAAATGTGTAAGGCTAAAGCAATTGGTGGGTTAGGTTTCAGAGATCTTGAACATTTTAACCTTGCTATGCTGGCTAAACAAGGGTAGAGACTGCTTCATTTTCCTGAGTCCCTTGTTGCAAATACTACCTTGATGGCTAGTTTCTCAATGCTACAATTACAAGGCATCCATCCCTTATATGGAGAAGCATCATGGCTACAAAACCATTTCTAGATGAAGGCTTATTTTGGCGTGTTGGTAATGGTGTAGATACTAAGATTTGGCATCACAAATGGTTGCCTATTCCAACCTCATTCAAAGTCCTATAGAAATTTTGGATCCAGAGTAAACAGTTTTAGCTCTGATTGATCATGAAGCCAAGACCTAGAGGACAGAAGTGATTGATCAAATTTTTCTTCAAAGGGAAGCTGAGCTAATTCGACAGATTCCTATCAACTTTTGTAATAGTCCTAATAAAATTGTCTAGAGATGTACATCTAATGGAATTTTTTCTATTAGAAGTGCATACCACTTGCAACTAGAGCTTCATGAGAGAGATAAAGGCCAGAACTCTCACTCCCATGTTAACAAAGAGCATTGGAACAAGCTATGGAGAATCAAGGTTACTAATGCAGAAAGATTATTCCTTTGGAAAGCCTGTCACAACAGTTTACCAACAAAACTGAACCTCTTTAAAAGAAAGGTTGTCAAAGATCCTTGGTGTCCAATTTGTAATCAGCAAGAAGAGTCCGTGGAACATGTCTTGTGGGAATGTTTGGCAGCTAGGGATGTGTGGTGTCTTAGTTCCTCTAAGCTGTAGAAATAAAGTGTGCATCAGCTTAGCTTCAGAAACTTCATGTTACAAATGCTTGAGGAACTTGATGATGAAGCTTTAATTGAATTGGCTGTGGTGGCATGAAAATTATGAAGGAGAAGAAATGACTTGGTTTTTAACCAAACTTTTTCCAATCGTCATCTTCTTATGAGATAAGCTACTCAGAAAATAGAAGACCTTGTTGTTCTTTCATCTCAGCAACCTACTAATCCTCCTAATGCTACATCTCAGATTCACCAATGGATGGCTCCTCCTTCTCATGTGTACAAGATCAACTGGGATTCTGTTGTGGATAAAGTGCACTGCAAAGTGGGTGTTGGGACTATTATTCATGATTGGGAAGAAAGAGTTATCGCTTTTATGAGGTTGTGTAGGCCACTATTTCCTGATCCTTATATGGCTAAGGCATTTGGTGCTTTGCACTCAGCAAGTTTGGCTGCTGACATTGGACTGAAACAGATTAAGCTTGAAGGGGATGCACTAAATGTTATAAATGATATTAAAGGCAACAAAGCAAGTTGGGGACAAGCTGGTTTACTACTTCATGATGTGAAGCAAGTGTTGCAGAGATTTGATTCTTTTTCAGTTGACTTTATTCCTAGAATTTGCAATAATCTAGTTTATTGCCTAGCTAAAGATGCACTCAATGTTACTGATGTCCTTGTTGACATTGAGGATGTCCCTTCATGTATTGCATCCTTATTATAATCTTTGGTGATTAATACAAATGTTTCTTTAAAAAAAAAACTATACACATGATAATATGAAACACTGACCATAAACATGAAAAAAGTTATCATTAATACTAATTCCTGCAGGGTTATAAAATTAGTCATTGATCCGAAGTCCCACGTTGGCTACTTGCTAATTCAAACTAGATTTCATAAATGGTTTTAGAAAAGTTTCAAATTGATTATTTTTTATTTTATTTTTTATAACTGAATTGAAATGCATCAAAAGGTGCGTGCAACATGCAAAGGAAGCATTTCAAAACAAACTGTTTTGTAGGTTTTGTGTCTTTATGTTTCCTGCTAAATATACATTAACGTGTTTGTATTTAATTCTTCTTGTATGATTTGTACGAATCAAGAGACCTAGTAGTGAAAAAGTAATGATAAAACATTGAATAGTGTTGAATAATCTAATCACTCCAAAACCCAAATATGGCCTAATCACTTCAGAGTGGACAGGGGAGTTCCATAGGATATTCCCCCATCCTAGCATTTGAGTTGTGACAAAATTATTTTTAATGCACAACCCAAAAATATGAGACATATGACTTATAAAGAGACCATGTGGGGGAAGAAAGGGGGAAGCCACGAGTGCCTTTTAGAGAGAGAAGCTTCAACCTCTCTAAAAAACTTCTAGTGTTGATCTGCTCTAGGAAGGGGGAGCTTCGACTCCTCCCTCCTCCCCCTTAGTCTTCTTCTCTCTCCTTCTTTCTTTGTTTTCTTTTGTTTTTCTCTTTGTTTTTTGATTTATCAGGCCGAGGAAGACGAAAATGCCGATTTGAAGCTCTCTGGTGCCTGACTACCAACATGCACCCCACCACAAGACTCCCAAGGAGATGATCTATCAGATGGGGGAAGTAGTTTGCCAAAATGGGTGGCACATGAGCCACACGCACATGTTGAAGTCAGCGCGTGAAGCCCACACGCCTCTATCCAAGGAGTGGTTTTGCCGCCACGTGCAGACTCGATTTTTTTTGTTTTTTCTCAAACTCGGTTTCTGTGTTTTTTTTTTTCATGTGTTTTTGGGTATTTTTTTGGTTTTCATGTATTTTTCTTGTCATTTTTAGTTATTTTCCTTTGGTTTAGAAGACATTATCTCTAGGACTAAGGGTTTGTAGAGTTTTGTGCTCCACTCCATGGGAGGGGGAGCTTTGTGTGCTATCTTAGACAGTGGGCTAAGATAGAGATTTGTCTCTCAGACGGTTAGTCTGGATAGGTTTGGACAAGACCTTGCCAGCCACAAAGAAATTTGTGGGTTGAGAAGTTAGAAAAGTAAGAATTTGGCTTGTAATTCTCAGGTCAGAAGTTGTAATTGTCCATTCATTTGAATGAAATGAATTCTATTTTCTATCAAAAATTAAAATAAAATAATGAGACCATATAACTTTCATGTAATAACAACATATGCTTGTGCCATATACGAAAGCGCATCATCTATATAGCTTGAAACAATTATAGCATCCATGAAATGGCATATGAAAGCTTCAACAAAGCATATTCAATATTCCAACATATCTTTTGAAGCAAAACTCCTACAAGTGACAAATGAGCATATTGTGAACATATAAGGCACAAATCATACATGGTATGGGACAAGAAAATACTAACGATCAGACAAATTGAAAGTGTATGTTTTCAAACCATTAGACTTTGGATAACATAACAAACATCAAGCAAAACATGTGTGGCATGTACTAGGGTTTTATAGTCCTAACCCTAATTGGCTATAAGCTTCTATATAACTCATGTAAACACGGTTTGATGAACACAAGTATGTGTGTGTGTGTAGAACAAGTGCGGTTTCACTCAACAAAACCCTAATGGCTGAAAGTGCATGATACTCTAGACTAGGCATTCTTACAACAATGACTACGTGGAACCTTATTCAGAAACATAGTAAGGGCTAAATGCATCTTGCCCCTAGAAGGACTACTCCCTTTCTCCATGTTGCCATCAAAAGCTCAGGTTCTTTAGAAGAGAAACCCTACACAAACCATACTAAACAAGGTTATGCATGGTTGCTTTCTCATGGTCGAACCAAGTACTCCATTAGTCTCATGAGACTCACAACACACATTCTTCAACTTTCTTAAGCCAAACCACTTCAACCCAAAACCTTTGCAAGTGCACATGTGTTCATGAGAAGAGAATGAGATAGCAGCTTAAAGGTTCTTACTTGTGATGTCATCGACTTCCCAACGTGATGTCATCGACTTCCCTCCTATGCTTGTGTGAAGAAAGTGTTTGGACAGAAGGAAAATGGCATTAGTTTTATTCTAAGTGGGCAACATAGAAAGGAAAAGAGGGAATGAAATATGAAAATGAACAAAATCACCTTTGATCTCCCTCTAGCATGTGCATGGGCACCGGCCATTAATGCCCTCTATTTATAACCTTTGTTCCCCACTTATTCTCTCTCCTATCATTGCCTATTTCTGGAAAAATGAAGAGTCTTCAAAGTTTCATTGGATGGGGGCCAAGTGGCCTTTCTTCTAGCCCTAACCGAAACACTCTTCTCCTTCCCTTCATCATTGTGCATCTTGGGAACTTAAGGGACTCCCTTTGCATGGAAGATATGTGGAACCTCCCTTGGGGAGATCGAACTTCATGTCTTCCTTCATCTATTTTTGTTGTTTTTTTTTTTTTACCAAAGGGCAAGGCAATGCATGGCTCCCAAATGGCATGAGGTGGTCATGTGGCTCTTGCCATACCCGAAATCCCTCTTGACTTCTTCTTCTATCCATAGATTCTTCTACAAGACATTCATTGGTGGCATGTGGCTCTTCCCTAGGCCGATCCCCTCCTATTCTCCTTCCTTATAATTAATTCTTCTAGAAACCCTATAGCCCTATGCATGTGTGACAAGTGGCCATGTGAAAGCTAGCTTCCATGGGGTTGTGCCTGTGCCCTTGTAAATCAAATCCTAAAGCCCTGCTTCTAAATGTAACTTCTTCTAGAAGCCTTCTTGGATGCTTGCCAAGTTGCACACCCCCCTAGTGAACTGAATCTCCCATCCCTAGGGACTTGAAGATTACAACTTAAGAAAAATCAAGGGCCTTCTATCCAATGGGAGCTTCTCACTTATTCCCAAACCCTAGTTCGGCTTCCAAACCCTAAATTCCTATAGGGCCAAAAATTAGCTAAGTGTCGGGCCTTTCCTTGGGCTTGGGCACCTATTGCACCAACAGAAAACATAGTCTAAGTCAATCTCAGATTCTTAACATTCTCAAACCATTGGGCTTAACCCCATCTAGATCAAAAAGGACAAAAAAAAAAAAAAAAGGACCTAGCTTAGACTGGGTCGTCATAGGATGGAACCATGTAATCATATTGTGGCACCATTGGTCCTCACTTGATTTGGTGGGGAACTAAAATGCTGAGGATGTGCACCACACGGGTCATAATCCTCACCATGTGTGAAGGTTTGTATGGTGCTCGTATACCCGACACATTGGGTATAAAGATTTCTTAGTGGTAAAAAGGGTCATGTGATAAAACTATAAGTATGAGAACATCAAGCTCAACATCATAAATTATCCATTAGTAATGAAAACTACAAGCTAATCTCCAAGTCGACTAAACTATTACATTCCACAAACTAGTCATCAAATCTCTAGAGTTGAAACAAATTCAAGTCTACAAGTTTGGGTATAAATGAAGATAGGCCCCCATCTCATTACTCGGGTTGGGTTGGGTCTTCTTGCTCATGCACATCATGATCACCTACATCTAAAACAATGTCTAGTGTTTCGTAGAGTGAAATCGTAGTGGGACTACTCTAGTGAGATTTCAAGAAATCTCAGTAAGTAGGGACAATGGTGATAGATTTAAAATATGAGATGACAATAACAATGCTAAACTCAATACTCAAGGGGATCCTGAGCAATGAGGTCTACTTACCAAGGAAAGGGACCGAGTACTCAATGCTCGCATCGGGGAATGAATCATCCCGAGTAGCAGAACAAAAAACTTACATGCACGCCATTAAATTTAACAAGGTGAGGAAATCAAACAGTACCACTCATAAATTCAAAACTTTTAACAGAATATCATATTTAAATAAGCTAAAATCTCAAGTAAACATGATAATAACATCTTTGATAAGAGAGGTCGTGCCTTTCATTCTTAGCATAATTCCCAATTTCATACCTGAAAACTCTAGGTTCTCCATTCACCATGAGTCCAAAAAGGAACCCTAGACCTTCTTATAAACAAAACCATTTGAGGTGTAACGACCCGAAAGAAACTCGATAGATAAATTTTTTTAGAACTTGGAAATGTCATGAAATCTCCAATATCATGAATCAAGTGATTTATTAGGTTTTAGTCTGTTAGCGTAGTCGAATCCTAATCTACTATAGTGACCAAGTTGCCTTTCTATTTAATTAAGCGACTTAGTAGTGGGATTTTATGATATTAATTACACCATTAGACTCATGTGAATATTTAGGATTTTATGGTGTAATAAAAAGTTTTGAGTTTTTCAAGTGAATAATCACCCTTTGAGAGAGTGCCATGTAGTAGCTGGTTCAAATTATTGTTAAATCACCATGTAGGATCTCCAAATACACTTAGGATCACTAGGAAAATTTTTAGTTGGACCCATGGCACAATCCTATCCATTCACTTGGAAACCCTAGGACATATGTCAAGAGGAGAACAAAGTGTCTGAAGATATGGAGTGTGATTCAAACTTGTAATCATGCTCTCTTACACCAATTTCTATTCCATCCAACCAAACACTATTTGATAAACTAAAAGAGGGTTTTAACCCTAATGAAACCCTAAATCCTTGGAAGCCAACAGAAACCCTAAACCTCCTTGAGGAAATCGAAACCCTAAATTGGTTTCCAAACCCTGAAGAGGTCGTTTGCAACAAAGTGAATTCGCACAAGGTTAAATCACTTCCACATGCGATCAACCACTGAATTACATACACCTACACCCTTAAACACCCTTGACCTGGAAATATTACATGGAAACTAAACCATGATTGAAGTCCTAACTAAACCTCAAACTAGATGCATTTTGGTTAGCCCCATTTTGTCCCACCGAAACCACCCCTTTTGCTCCAAGCTTCTTCCACAAGCTTCCTCCTCCTTACAAGACCATACCATGACTTTCATGCTAGCTCATGGCCAGCCCTAAGTAGTGCCTTGATGTGATAACCCACTCCTTCTTTCTTCTTTAATTACGAGTCTTGTTTTACGTGCTGAGCTTCGATGGCGTGTTTTAAAAAATATTAAGCGAATTTCAAAAATAAATAAATATTTTAAAGCTTAAGAGTATTCTAAATATTCTGAAAATATTTATATATGATATTTCCAGTGTTATTGGACTAAACTTTTTTTTAAAAATAACACAATTAAAATATTTTGATGAGCTCTAAAAATATTATAATTGTGAAAAATTATTTAAATTAAATATTTTATTCATTTAAAAATATTACGAGATTTCACTTTATGTTGAAAACTCTAAATTAATTTAAATGGTGTTATCCTCTTTGAGAAATTAATGAGACTTCATCATTTTAAATAATGATGAAGGAATATTATTCCATAAACTTTGGTTTATAAAATAATATTCTATCTTAATTCCCTTGAGTATTTTATTTTAAATAAAACAATTACGTATTTTAAATCAGTATTTAAACTCATCAATAGATCATTTTGAGGATCTCAAAATGAAGGACCTGGATTAAATACCCAAGCCTCTTTCTTTTCCTCCTCACTTTTCTCTTTTTCCTTTCTCTCTCCTCTCCCTCCCTTGGACTTGACGTGCACGGCTTCATTATAGCCGAGCCACTCCTTCCTCCCAATCAGCACCACCACCAGCCGCCCAACCTCACCTCTACCATCGGTAGCTCCCCCTCTCGTCAGCCAGTCCATCCTCAACGGTGGTGAGTCCCACTGGCAACCCATTCTCTCTCCTTCTCCCTTGAACTAAATGGGTATGAAAACCCATTTATTAGCTCCTACTGTCGCCGTACGCAGCCAACGTGGCCATCGACCACCACCAACAGCTTCGCCACCTCATGAGCTTCCCTTCCATAGCCTCCTCTTCCTCCAGCTCTCTCTCTCTCTCTCTCTCTCTCTCTCTCTCTCTCTCTCTCTCTCTCTCTCTCTCTCTCTCCACTGGGCTACCTCACGCACAGACTCCTCTTACATGGCTTCACTGTGTGTAGCTTCTAGCACCGCTGTGCGTGGTCAATTGGGCCACCAAGCACCACCACCGTGCTTCCTAGCCACCAAGGAGCTACCAACACCCCTCCACCTCCCCCACGAGCCTCTCTCTCTCTCTCTATACCCAAAATGGGTCTCTCTAAGTGTAGATCTACCACCAAAGGCCCTAGCGTCGCTGTGCTCCACCTCCTATGCCACCAAGCACTTCCACCAACCTCTCTCTACCCTAGCTTCCCACAAAATTCCATAGCCTTCCTCCACCTCAAGGACCCTCACTCTCTCTTGGATGCACTATTCATGGCGTGATGTTGCCATGCTCCGCCACCTCAGACCACCATGAGCCTTTCCAAGACCACGCTTAGCTATTTCCAAGCTCAAACTGCCACTTTACATGGTGGATAGCCACTATGTGTGGGTAATCGCCATTGTACGCGGTTTAACTGCCATGTACAATTCCTCTGACGAGCAATGAGCAATGTACGGGTTATCCCTTCGATGGTATAGCCCTCTATTTTTCATTATTTATGTTAATATTAGTTGGTTGGTTGGGCTGTGGATTGTGTGGTTAGCAATTGTAGAGTTCGCTGCATAGTTGTGATGTGAAGTGTGGCTATGTAACGAAGTGTTGGACATAATTGTGTATGTTGGGGACTGTGTTGTGAGTATGGGCGTGAGGTGTATGTCGTAGTTGTGATGCAGCATGGTGTGTGAAGGGAGTACATGTGGAGTATACTCCATCTAGTGTAGCGACACACCGTGTGACATGCGCCGTAGTGATGTGTGGTGTAGAGTGAAGAGAGTGCACGTGGCGTGTGCTCTGCATTGTGTAGTGATGCACCGTAAGGCATGTCATGTATAAAAATATGGTTACATAGTTGAGGAGCGTAGAGTGTATTGTGTAGTGTCAGGAATTGTGTAACAGTGTCCCGAAGTAGCTGTGACATGGCCTGTAGTCTGAGGTGACGGGTGTCACCTTATGGTTGACTTATGGCTAAGAGTATGTGAAGTGGTGGGAAACTATCAGAGTAGTGCAGTAGAGACATGACGGACGTCGTGCTGTGACTCGAGATTTGTCTAGAGCTACGTGATTTGACAGAGGTGCATTTATGGATGCAGTCCTCTTGTTAAGTGTCGGGATGAACTGACACAGGGCCAGGAAGTAGGAAGAGTCCTATCGATTGGGTCTGGGCAAGTTGGTATCGGAGTATGGAGTTTGTTTATAAAAGTGGGCATTCATTAGAATTATAATTTGGTCTTAGGTGATAAAAGAGATAAGATACATGTGCCTCTAGTGAGACACGTGTGCCGGATAGGTTTACTGTATGTAATGGATAATCTGTCCTGAGCATAGTTACACAATGTTTTAGCCTCAGAGTTGGTTTTAAGCCGTGTGACATGTATGGATGGGAATGAGGATTGAGTATGGGCTAGTCATGAAGGTAGTGACGAGTATATCGTCTAAGGTTGGAATGTGTGACCCTGTTAGTTAGAATTATGTATCGAAATGTGGAAATAGAAGAATAAGACGAGGTCTTAGTGTCTTAACCCTAAGGTGAATTACAAAGGTTCACTTTAAGGAATAAGACTCCGAAGGTTTTAGTATAGTAAATCGTACGTAAGATCTCAGGGATGGATGGAGAGTATTCCAAGTGAGGCATAGTTATATTCCTAGTATAGTTGCTTATGCATTAGATAGATGATGACGTAAGGTTATGTGTATACATGTAGATTGCCATTTGAAATGCTCACGAATGGACTGCATGGAATGAGTATGGCATAAAGTCTAGGTAAATATTGCATTCAGACTCTTCTAGAATTTTCTTAAATAAATGAAGATGAAAATGAAACGCTTTTCTGTAAAATGAAAACAAAAGATTTTCTCTACAAAACACGCTTTACGAAAAAGAAAACTAAGCATAAGTTTTCAAGCATAAGTAACGGCCCTTCTTGGTAGCCCCTTTTCATGCACCCAAAGTATGTATGTGTATGCATGTGGATGGATGCTATAAATGGTACATATTGTATGTATGTTCACAAAAGGAAACGAACCAAAACTTTAAAAGATGAACGAACTGATGTTTTTAAACAATGCAAATGAAAGAAAACTGCTTTTAAAATGAATTTTATGAAAAGAAAGAAAACTATTTTTTTTAAATGACTTTATGAATGAAATGAACTGAAGAACTGGACTATAAGAACTGAAATGAATGAATGGACTATAAAGGAATGAAAGGACTAAACTGAAAGAAAGGACTGAATGAATGGATGCTTTACATATGAAGATACATAATGACTACATGAACGGAAAAGGAAAAGGTACCAAAAGGCTGGACTGGGCAGATTGCAATGTTGGGTAAGTAGTACTGGTAAAGCACCAAGTGTTGCGCCCTGACAGAATGGATTCCCAATCCATGGCCACGGGCAGAATCAAGTCCAAAAGACCACTAATCCTAGCACATGGGGCACAATAGTGTGCAACTGCCAATGAAAGCGATAAGAAAAGAATGTATGCATCTTAAGAAAGAATGCATGTATGTATGAAAATACCTATGCATGAATGTATGTAAGAAAAGATGTATGCATGAACAGACTCTTTAAGAAATGAAGGCAGCGAGGCATGAGGAACTGTTTTAAGAAAGAAAACATTTTTAAAGAAAAATCCCACCTGACAACGTTTTTAAAAATGAACTGCATGTCTATGCATGATAAGTATACGATATGTATGGAGTGATGAATGCATGACTGAAAATCTATGTTATTATATTTTAACTATATGAAGTCATAATTATGAGTCATCGACTAATTTTAGTTTTAATGTGTGCCCTCCCAAGGACAAGATGAGCATGACGTGTCAGGATGGGCACCTTCCAAGGGGATGAGCACCAAACTCTAGGCACGTTATTTTGTACGAGAGACTTTAATTATGAAATACGATGTTTTTCACTGTAACTATTTTAATTAAGAAAACGAGTTTTATTTATAAACGTAGAGTCTTTTGTATCCTGGCATGAAAGGAAAGAAAATTTCAAAAGGAACCGTAATTTTTGTCTATTTTATTAAAATAACTTTTTAAAGGACCCATCATAAGGACAGGCGTTACACTTGATGGCAAGCCAATTAAGCCATCATTCCACCTTACCCACTTGGCTTGTAGTAGCAGAAGATAGATGCACTCTTCAACCCCTTTCTCCTCCACTTTCACAAGCCAACCTCCTAGAAATTGGTCATTCCCTCACATCCCAATTCAAACCCTTCCTGTATACCCCCACACCTCACCCATTTGCCTCCCACACTTGCATTTTTTTCACTTGTTTTTAAAGAGAGAAACCAAGAGAGAGCTTAAGAGAAAACTAGGTAGTTTTGGCTCCATGTTTTCCAAGATTTTGTAAGCATTTTCATGAGCTCTAACCTATTCTTTTTATCTTGTATTGAGTCTAGTTTATTTTGATATGTATTGCTGAATTTTTCTTAGAGTTTTGATGCATGAAAGTTATTGTTTTTGGTTGAAAGGTTCGGTGTTGACAGTTTTGATATTTGTGTTGAACTTTGGAAGTTTTTATGAAATGTTTGGTGAAATATTGGATAGACCTTGCTATGATGAACTGTTAACATGTTTATATGAAAGATAAAATTTGATTCAAGAAATGTTAATATTTTTTAAAAGAGTTTTTGCATGATTTTGAAGAGCTAGAAACTTATTGGTTCAAAATAGATTTTTGATGGTTTAAGAGTTATTACATGAAAATCAAGGATCTAGTCACTTTGTTTCAAGTAGGGGTGCTACTCAAATCCCTCAAGGTGGCAAGGGGGGTCACTTTGTTTCAAGTATGCTACTTGCAACACCCACCCTTTTCTCCCTATGAGCGGGAGCCCCCTCCCCTACATGGGGTGGGCGGGGTTGCCCACGCTACCCATGCGGCGGTAGGGCGGTGGCAGGGGCCAGTGATTGAGCTGAATTATTGAATTTTTAATGCTTTTGGAACCAATATATATTAATTCTTTCATTACTTTATCATTGGTTTTATATGGAAAAATGAATAAATCAAAGTTGTAATTTTAATTGATTAAAAGCATGAATTTCTGCTTTAATTTTATCAACTGTTGATTATTATGGATTATGGTACATATCGCTCGAGCGGCAAAAAGTCGCCGTTCGAGCGAATTCAGGCAGATTCAAACGTTCGACTTCCGCTCGACAGTGGGCTCGAGCGGGTGTGCGGGAAAGGAGATCACTCGAGCGGAGGCATTTGGCCGCTCGAGCGAAGTCAGGCAGAGTGGAACGCTCGATGTTCGCTCGACCCTCCGCTCAAGCGAATTTAGGCAGAGTCGAACGCTCGATGTTCGCTCAACACTCTGCTCGAGCGAATATCGCATTTTACAGATTAGTGTTTATTTCGCCGTCAGAGTATATAAATGATTTTTTACATCTTATGGCCGATTTTTGGCCTGGGAAAACTCTGTTTTGATTAGAGAAGCACTTAGAATTTATTTTTCCTTTTATTTTCGTTCAGATTCGAAGAGGAGAATTCATACAATCGATCATTCACGCAGCTACACAATTTCCACTAGATCATTCACTCACACTGTAGCAGATTGAAGAACTCCTTGAGGGGTCCAATTGCCACTGCAGCTCAGCCTCCTTCACCGCTTTGAATCTTCATCTCCATTCAATTGGCTTGATCCTTTCAATTCCCTACTTGCTATTTCATTTCAGTTTTATGTTTCTGAATTATTTTGGAGAATTTTGATTTAGACGTTTGAGTAATTTATTTGTTATTCATTTAATTCATATTATTTATTTTTATCGTTTCGCTAAGCTTTTATTTTAATAGTGATTACAGTTACGGTGGTTTAATTTGAGAATTTGTGATTTGGATATAATGATGAACCCTAGAACAATGATTTTGGGGCTTTTCAATTTTCAGTGCATGTTTTGTCAATTACTTTCTAATTTAGTTTAATTCTTAATTTAGTTTTATTAATTTCTGAGTTTAATCTCTTAGTCCTTTACATTCCAATCCGACAATCAAAATCTAAACACATGAATCTAGTTCATGACTAGTACCCTTTTCCATCCATTGCACATACCATCATTTTATTTTCTCTTTGTGAAGTTTTTCACCTTTTTTAACGAGTTTGATTTTTAAGTAACTTTCCCTGAGGAGACGATCTAGGAATTTATTCATAATTATTACACGATATCCTCCTGCACTTGGGATAGCTTTAGTGCTACTCATTTTTGAGTGAGTCAGCCAGTGCCCTGCCTGTGATGCCCCCAGATTCTGCTTGAGATTGGATGAACATATGAAGCGTCGGTGTAACAGCCTGTTAGAAATTCAATGGTGGAATTTCTATAGGCTTTAAGAACCTTACGAAAACTACATAAGTTTTCTCGAACCGACCAATCGCGTAGGTTTTGATTTGTCTGCATAGTCAGTGTTGTCACTCACTATGGGGCCAAAAATATGATCTTATTTATGGTCAAGTAGTTATAAGTGTCAAAATGAGTTATGGTTAGTGCCATTGAACTCAGTTGATTATTTAGGATTTTATTGTCCAATAAACTCATTTTTTAGTTTTTGGACGAAACTCTTATTCGAAAATGCATTTTGATTATTTTCAGGCACTTCAGAGTTGAATTTTGATAAACGAATTGCACTCTTAGTTTAGTATGTTTATTTAGAATTTTTTAGTGTAAAGTTTATTTCTCACTTTTTCAAAGTGAATAGTAACCAGATAGCAGCACCAAGCGCAATGTTTTCAAAATCATAGTGTGAAATGTTCAAATTAAGTTAAAGATGTTTTATTTGGATATTTGGAAAGATCTTATTCACACTTGGTGAATAGTATTGGACAATTGGCACCAAGAGGAACCATGAGATGGAAATGTGAAGGAAATCAAGATGTGAGATCATGCCACCTAAGCAAAATACTATTAGATCCAATCATCCATTTTGTGCCAAACCAAATAGGGTTTCAATCCTAGTGAAACCCTGAAACCCTAAATACTTAAAATCCAATTACAACTCCAAAAAGTTTGGAGGAAACCAAAACCCTAAACGGTTACTCCAAACCCTAAACTTGTTTTCAAAACCCTAATGGATCTGATTTTCAGTATTGTATTTAATCACTTGATTAAATCACTACCCCATCCTACTTGTGGATGTCATGTTTTATACACTTTTGGGCCAGGCCCTCGAAAGCTCGGGCCTTCAATCTCGAGCCTACAAACACAAAAGTAACTTCGCAGTTCGGTTACCGAGGTGGTGGTCGGGTGGGGCTTCCTACGCCTAAGTTAGTAGAATTCAGGGGAAAGAGATTTCCAAGATAGTTGTAGTAAGTAGAGCTTAGCGAGTCCAACCCCCATTTCAGTGTCTGGGGGTTGTTTTCACACCTATGTTTGGGGTCAAAGACCCATGACCTATGAGTGGGTGGAGGGTTGTCCTCTTGGGGTCTTCCCCACCAATTCTCATTCAATGTGGCGTGACCCTTTGATAAGGTAATTAATGAGGCATGGTTCTCTAGTAGGTACATTTAAAGCAGTGTGGTTTACCGGTGTTTCCTTAGAGTTCAGTCCCATCAAGATGGCTTGTTTCCTCTTTCCCTCATCTGGGTAGCCTCCTATGTTCCTAGAGCCATGACTCGTCCCTGACCTAACACCCGTACCTAACTTGTTTGGATCGAGAGCCCTCAGTCGAGCCGTCAAGATGCTTAGCAGGTTTAGGCCACCGAGTACTAGGCTTGGCTTTCCGGGCCTTTAGGGGCTTAAGAAAGATCCTCCTAACACCTAGTTTGAGCCCGTATTCTTGGGTTTGAGACCCTGAGGAAAATCTCCACAATAGTTACCCCTCCAATTCCTACCGAAAAGATTCAGTGAGGATTCCTACATACCATTTTCTCACCCTTCCACTTGGTCGATCGCGGTTACTCTTATCTCCAGTTTCATTAATTCGTTCATTCGACAGTTCCCTCACATGTCCTATTGTGATTGGTTCTCGTTCATTGTTGATGTGGCTCGACGGTTTGCATTCCTTCTGAAATGGATCGTTCCAACAGTTTCCTTCATGTACTTTATGGCACACTGTCCTATCTGCATTGATGGTCTCAAGCGGCTCCTGTCACATCCTTTCCTTGTGCTCTGAATTCACCAGTTTAATGCGGCATGGGGGTTCCCATAATCTTGGAATTCAAACCGTTCCTCCTGGCTTGTATATAATCCCTAGGGTAGACTATTCTATGCTATTGTTCCACGTTCTGTTGTGCCTTTTTGAAGCCTTTTTGTTTCTAGTACTCATCTCCTTCCTTCTCCCCTTTAATGGCACCCAAGAATCCTTCGTCTCACGTGGCCCCAAAATGTTCGAAAGGCCCTAAGCTTGCAAGACCCCCTAGCCCTTCCTGCACCTCAATGGGGGCAAGGCCTTTGTAGATGCTTGCATAGGCCTCGAGATATGCAGTTTCAATGTGGCAATCATTGATGACTCTTTCTGACTTGAATGAGTTAAGGTGGGAGTATAAGGTACCAAGAGGCATAGTCTTTGAGGTATTAGGACCAAATGAGCGGGTTATGGATCCTATAATAGCCCGCTATCTTGAATTTATATAGGCTTTAGGAATCTCGTGAAAACTCCGTAAGTTTTCACAAATTGACTAATCGTATAGATTTTAGTCTGTCAGTATTGTCAGTGTTATCACTGATTATAATGCCAGAAGTGCGAATTATAATGTCAGAATGCATCAAGGTCTGCGTTAGATTCAGTTGATTATTTATGATTTTATAGAGCAATAATCCCATTTTTAGTTTTCAGACGATACGCTTATTTGAAAACTTATTTTGCTTTTTTTGAGACACTTTGGGATAGAATTTTGATAAAAAAATTGCACAATTAGGTTTATATGAATATTTAGTATTTTATAGTGTAAAGTGTGATGACCCGTTTTTACGTGTATTTTCACTGAATGAGTGTTTTTAATTTAATTAATATATTGGTTTGTTTATTTTAAATTATTGTATTTTAAATTGGTTTTTATTTTATTTGACGTAGTGTTTAATTTATTTTAGTCGTTTTATGTTTTTAAAATCGTTTTTGGTGGATCAGTTTTTGGTTTCTGGACTGAGGATTGGACCTCATTTCATTTCTTTTCTCTTTTTTCTTTTTTCCCTTTTTCCTTTTTCCTTTTCCCTTTTCTTTCCTTCTTCTTTCTTTCTTTTTTCTTCTTTTTTTTTTCTCTTCTTTCCCGCATGCCCGAGCTGCCCCTTTCTTCCCTTCCCGTCGCCGACCCTTTGACCACCCAGACCTGCCGCCGCCGGCCGACGTGGTCAACACCACCCCCACCATTCGAACCCCCTCCAGCTAGCATTTGATTAATTGTGAAAAATTATGTTTTGTTGGCATAAATGAATTTTCGGGTGCGCGCATATCACAACCCCAAGCCGGGATGGGTTTTTATCTCGATGGAGCTCCTCTGGTCACTCAGGAGTGGATAATACTGAGTGACATCCCCTGGGTTGTCGCAGGGCGACGACCGGATCGCATGATACGGTAGCGCTGTCGTGTCGACTCCGTGGTCCCTAGAGTAGCAGGGACTAGAGGATGGCCTGGCCTGGCCAGGGATGCGCTGGGCGCCAGTACTGGGCATCACTCGTATAGGTGTCATACGCGTAGACATTACCTGCAGTGTGACACAGAGCCAGAGTGTGCGAATGATGCCTAGGGGAGATGATGGTGCATGCATTAATTGGATCGGTTGTATGGTTTTGGTTATGGGCCATTTTCTGGGAAAATGGCGAGGTTTGATTTGAGGCTATGTGATCCATTTTCTGGGAAAATGGTGGTTTATTGATTTGGGCAATTATCTGGGATAATGGCGAGGTTTGGTTTTAAAGGTTTTGTTTTTGGACCAATTGGGATTTTGGCATCCGTGGAAAAAATGTGGTTTTCATGGGACGTGTGTGTTTGCATTCTTTCATGCATATTGTTTGAGTTAATATGTTTTTATCTAGTGGCGTTTGGATCTTACTTACCTACAACACTATTTTTAGTTCCGTAGATTTTGATGCAGAGATCGAGAAGGAGGAGGAGGCTGAGCCCGAGGATGCGGCTCTGCCGGAGTTTTGAGTTGGAGTTATGCTTTATAGTTGGCTTTGAAAGTATACTTGTATCTTGTAATATTTCATTATGTATGTTTTGAAAGGCTTTGTATTAAACTAAGAAAAATTTTGGTACTTAGTTTATGGCTTTGCTATCTGCTGCGTGTTTCTTCTTGCAAATTTTGGTTTTACACACACTTAGCACTCGTCGATAAGGTGGTGACCCGTGTTGTCATCATCCGGACGTCTCGATTTCCCCGTGTCCGTATGTGGGGATTTGGGGGCGTCACAGGTGGTATCAGAGCGGTTTAGTTCTGGGTAAAACTACATGTCCCGTAGGTAGTACCAGAATGTTTTTAAAGTTGTGTTTTAAATTTATTTTAAGTATAGTTGCTATTTGATTTGTTTTGAATTTATTTGAGCTTGTTTGCTTGTATATATTTATTTAGTTATGTTATTGCATGCTGGTTTCTTTTGTTTCTTGTTATGTGGTTTGGTTTTGGTTTTCGGTTTTATGTTGTTTTTTTTTTTGCTTTTCTTAAAGGGGGTCAAAGGCTGTGTTATGGCAGGAAGATGGTACGATCAACAATACTGTTAGGTATGAATATTTAGCGTAATAGGCTGGAATATTTATCGATGTGGCTTGCTGTTAAAATATCGAGACTTGAAGGGAATGATATGGTTTAGGCGATCTTTGTGGAGTAGGAACTCAAGTCATAATAGGAGGTGGGGGAATTAGGTTTTGTAGAATTTATGTAATGAGTCTTTAGAGTAGGAGATTGTAAGTTCAACTAACATCAAGAATAAATTGATGAGAGTTTCATTTAAGGTTTAAGGTTTTGTGGACTCTAGGAAATGATTTGTTATCAATTAATGTTTTAGATTTTGAAAGTTTTGGGAGGCGATTGTTTTATTATCGGATCTAAGGTTTTCAATCTTGTTGATTTCAGAGAATGATCTTTAGATGATCAAAGGTTTAGAATGACTTGATGCACTGCTTTATAGTAAGACTTGAGTTTTAGATACACGGATTTGGTATGCTAACTTGATCTATCTTAGAGTTTGATTACTCTGTAACCATTACCATAGGGGTGATCAGAGTTAAGTTTTAATATGGAAATTTTTGAGGAGCGTATTTTCTAAGGTTTAGGGGTATTGCTCTAGTTCAAAAATGGTTATTATTATGTTGGAGTTATAGTATTCCTTTGCGTAGATGGAGGTTTCAAACCTTTTAGAGTACAATGACGGTACTAGATAGAGTGCGCGTACATGGGTTAGATGGCTATTTACTGATTTAAGCTTGGGCGGGGAAATGTCGTGGTTTAGTTGAATCCATAAGGACGAAGGCATGAGCCATGAATGAACAGAGGTAACAACTAATAAGAGCGCAAAGAATCTAAAGTTAAAATTCTATAGGATTTATGGAATGAGTTTATGGAACTTGAGATGGTAGGTTCAACGAACATTTGAGGAGTCGATTAAATTGGAACTTTCAGATTTTGCCTAAAGCAAATTGATGACATTTTGTGAGTTAATTTGTGTACAGCCATTAAGACATCAATTCGTCTAATTTAAGTAATCGATGTGTAGATTTTCAAGAAGAGCTTTTCTCTATGAGACTCGAAGGTAATGTTTTTGCTGACTCATGAAGAGGGTTGTTTCTTTTTTTGTTTTTTTTTGTTTCGTTTTTTTTTCTTTTTTTTTTTTTTTTTAAGTTTTGAAAATTTATGGTTTAGAAGGTGCTTATTCTCAAGTTGGGGGTTATAGGATTGGTAAATTTTAGGAAATGATTCTTTTTAGGTTTCAGGACTAAGGTGGTGTAGGTTAGGAAATAATTTTGTCGATCCTAAAAATATAGGTCCATCCGGGGTGTTGGAGATGGTAGTTTATGTGTTGGTATTAAATGAGTATGTTAATTTGAGTGTTGGTATTTTAGTATTTTTGGATTTGGGGTTGTATGTTCGGCCGACTTTTAGGAATGGATTTTGGCATATTTAAGGATATAAGTTGAGCAGATTCAGGAATGATTTTTGTTGATTTGAGGATATAAGTCTAGATGATGGAAATGGTGGCAGTGGAACACTTGTACTTCGGATGATTATTGGTTTTGGCTGTGAGTTTTAGTAAGATGATCGAAGTGTACAGTCGAAGTGGGTTACGCAATAGAATGATGGTAGGTGATGATTGTTGTGATTATTCGCAGGAATTAATTGTGACTTGAGTTCACTTAGGAATTTAAATTCGGTAGCTATATTGTGTCTTAGAGACTAAGGGTCCTGTCGGAAGAATTATAGACATTATTATTTAGTTTGAAGAGTGTTTGTTGGGTCAACATGTGTGGTGTATGAGGAAATCTTGGAGGTTAGAACTTAGGCATCAACGGTGGATAACATAAATAGATTTAGAAGGTAATATGGCTTTAGGATCCAAGAATGATGTGGAATAATTTTGGAGGATTGAAGATTTGAGTAGTATGGCCTGCCTTGAGATGTAATGGGATGTGCAATTGAAGAAACTAGTCGTATAAATACTGGCTTATGGAAGTAGATATAAGTAGGCAAGTTACCAAGAAGGTTTCAATAATGTTTTGGTGAGTTTTATGGTGGTTCGTATTAAGATTAATCATTGTCAGGTTATATGATATTCAAAATTTAGGTGATGAGCTTTTAAATATAGATTGTCAGTAAAAGTTCATAGTCGCTCTTGTGGGTTGGTCGATATAGATTCGAGCCTTTTAGGTTATGTTCCTTACCTGAGATGTGGTAGTTTTATTTTGAAAGGATGATGCTTGTTTTCATTTTGGGATGTTGAGGTTGATGGGTATTGATTTCTGTTAACAATCATAGACGTATTTTTGCAGAATGTTGATTTTTGATTAGAGCAGCGATGGCCAACTGAGGAATGAGTGGAGATTTGTGGGTTTTGGAGATATATTATTTTCTATAGAAATGTGGTAAAGGTTTTCTTGTGATTAGGTGTGGATTGAGCTTGTACTTGATGATGTCAATTTATGAGGATATAACCTTTTTGGAGATTCTTAGAAATTCAAATTTTGTGTTGATTTTGAGGAATTAGTAGTGATTCGAAGTTTTAATGGGAGATTAATCATTTGGTCGTGCAAATTTCGTTTATTGATGGTCAACTTTGGAAGTGGCTATTAGATTACCAAAGTTGGAATAGGATGGAAATTCGAAAGGTAAAATAGAGACGTCGTCGATATTAGCAATTTATGGTGTGAAGATAATAACTATTGGAATTTGTGAGTTGTTGATGATATGTATCTCTCAAATATGTTCGGAGTTGTATCTTGTATCTTTTTGGCATTGATGGTTGATCTTGCAAATTTCGAGGACAAAATTTGTTTTAAGGGGGGAGGATGTGATGACCCGCTTTTACGTGTATTTTCACTGAAAGAGTGTTTTTAATTTAATTAATATATTGGTTTGTTTATTTTAAATTATTTTATTTTAAATTTGTTTTTCTTTTATTTGACGTGGTGTTTAATTTATTTTAGTCGTTTTATATTTTTAAAATCGTTTTCGGTGGATCAATTTTTGGTTTCTGGAGTAAGGATTGGACCTCATTTCTTTTTTTTTTCTCTTTTTTCTTTTTTCCCTTTTTCCTTTTTCCTTTTCCCTTTTCTTTCCTTCTTCTTTCTTCCTTTTTTCTTCTTCTTTTTCTCTTCTTTCCTGCGTGCCGCTGCCCCTTTCTTCCCTTCCCGTCGCCGACCCTTTGACCACCCAGACCTGTCGCCGTCGGCTAGCGTGGTCAACACCACCCCCACCATTCGAACCCCCTCCGGTCGGTGATCACCCCCACCAATTTTCAGGGACACCCGTGCAGCCGTTAGCCGCCACGCACGTCTGGAAGTCACGGCACCAGCTCTCCCTTCTCTCTCTGTCGCCGGTTGCTTTCTCAGCATAGAACCGCCGCTTTCCGGCGACGTGGCCGACACCACCCACCCAGTTTTCTTCCCCTCCCACCAGTGAACATCCCCACCAAGTTTCACCTCCATCCGACCCATCGTTAGCCGCCACGAGCTCCTCCGAGCCACACAGTTTTTGAGCTTTTTCGATGCCGTCGTTCCACCTCCGGCCACCACCTCTTCATAGCTTCTTCCTCTACCTCTTGCCAACCTAACCCACCTAATTTCGGCCTCGATCCGTTGCCGGAGCAGCTCCCACGAGCTCAACTCTGTTCAACCCCTTTTTGGCCTTCCACCGCCACCCACGACCAAAGCTCACTTTCTTTAGCTTCATAAACATCTCAAGGCCATTCCCTATCAATTTCGTATCTTGGTTTGTCCTCGTTCGAAAGTGGGTAATTTATTACCCACGGCCACAGTGTAAAATACACTGTTACGTTTCTTTTTCTCCGCAGTTTGCAACGCCACGAGCTTTCGAAAAATACCGTATAGCGCTGTAAGTATTTTCCAAACTCTACTTTTAGATTTAAATATATTTTGCTCTTACAATAAATTATTTGCTGTTGGTTGGCTGATTCCGGACTGAGTCTGAGGAGTTCGGGGGTCGGATGGATTGAGGACGGAGTTGCTTGATTTGGTTGGTTATTTGTGCCTTGAGGCGTGCATTTACATGGTGCATTCATGCTCATTTGATTAATTGTAAAAAATTATGTTTTGTTGGCGTAAATGGATTTTCGGGTGCGTGCGTATCAAGACCCCAAGTCGGGATGAGTTTTTATCTTGGTGGAGCTCCTCTGGTCACTCGGGAGTGGATAATACTGAGTGACATCCCCTGGGTTGTCGCAGAGCGACGACCGAATCGCACGATATGGTAACACTATTGTGTCAACTCCGTGGTCCCTAGAGTGGCGGGGACTATAGGATGGTCTGGCCAAGGACGCGCTGGGCATGAGTATTGGGCATCACTTATTTAGGTGTCATACGCGTAGACGTTACCTGCGGTGTGGCACAGAGCCAGAGTGTGCAGATAATCCTTAGGGGAGATCATGGTGCATGCATTAATTGAATCGGTTATATGGTTTTGGTTACAGGCCATTTTCTGGGAAAATGGTGAGGTTTGATTTGAGGCTATGTGATCCATTTTCTGGGAAAATTGTGGTTTATTGATTTGGGCCATTATCTGGGATAATGGCGAGGTTTGATTTTAAAGATTTTGTTTTTGGGCCAATTGGGATTTTGGCGTGCGTGGAAAAAATGTGGTTTCCATAGGATGTGTGTGTTTGCATTCTTTCATGCATATTGTTTGAGTTAATATGTTTTTATCTAGTGGCATTTGGATCTTACTTACCTGCGGCACCATTTTTGGTTCCGTAGATTTTAATGTGGAGATCGAGGAGGAGGAGGACGCTGAGCCCGAGGATGCAGCTCCGCCGGAGTTTTGAGTTGGAGTTATGCTTTATAGTTGGCTTTGAAACTATACTGTATCTTGTAATATTTCATTATGTATGTTTTGAATGGCTTTGTATTAAACTAAAAAAAATTCTGGTACTTAGTTTATGGCTTTGCTATCCGCTGCGTATTTCTTCTTGCACATTTGTTGCTTTTACACACACTTGGTACTCGTAGATAGGGTGGTGACCCGTGTTGTCATCATTCGGACGTCTTGATTTCCCTGTGTCCGTATGTGGGGATTTGGGGGCGTCACATAAAGTTTATTTTTCACTTTTCCAGAGTGAATAGTAACTCAATAGCAACACCTAGCGCAATGTTTTCAAAATTATAGTGTGAATGTTCAAATTAGGTTAGAAAAGTTTTATTTAGATACTTGGCAAGATTTTAGCCACACTTGGTGAATAGTTTTGGACACTTGGCACAAAGAGGAACCATGAGATGGATTGTGAATGAATCAAGGTGTGAGATCATGTCACTTAAGTGAAACCCTATTCTTTCGTTTGATCAACCAAATTGTGCCAGACAAAAGAAGGTTTTAACCTTAGTGAAACATTAAATTGTTAGAATCCAATTGAAACCCTTAACAGTTTCCCCAAACCCTTTTTGATCTGATTTTTAGCATTGTGTTTAATCACTTGATTAAATCACTTTCACAAGCTAATAATTCATCAAACCCTTGTTATGACATTATTATTCAATTTTTTAAACCTTGGAAATTTGATTGGGTCAAGAAAAATTAGATTTGGACTTAATTGTATCCCAAACCTTAACCAAACCCCAAGTTGAAGCCCAGTTGGTTGAGGCCCACTAAGGCCCACGAATTTAGCCACCTTGGCAAACCTTCTTGAAGAAGTTTCCTCCCCCACATGGCAGGCCATCTAATACCCTTGGCTGCACCCAATAGTGTCTTGATGTGAAAGAGAAATCCACCTCATCACCCTCCATAACTCACAACTGCTACAGGCAGTCTATGCCCCTCATTATTCTTCACTTTACATGATACAAGCACCTCCAATCAAGGGTCATTCAAGCCCATGCCTTCCCCCTTCAGAGGTCTAAAGTCATCCAAGACACATTTCATTCCCTTTCATCACTTTTTCACCCCATTCTTTGAGAGAAATCCAAAGAGCTCTCTAGGGCAGATTTTTGGGTCTTTTTGCATGGTGATTTTTGACCCTTTGTAGGTCATTTCTCAAGATGACTCCTCCATAAAATTTGTTCCTCTTTGAGTTTAGTTTTCATGAATATGGTTAAAAAATTCATTTGGTTGGTCAAAAGTATTTTTAACCATGGAAATGTCATTATGGGCTTGAAACTTGAGAGTATGTTATGTTTTGGCATTTTTGACCAAGTTAATGGACATATCTTAGTCCAAAAATTTTATGGAGTGTTATTAACATGTGGTTATAAATGTTAATTGAGGTTTTACTTCATGAATAAAGCTTTTGATAATATATTTTCTTAGATCTAGAAACTTAAAAACTGGAAGTAGAAAAATAATTTTTGTTTTGAGAAAATTTGAATATTTCGTTGTTTGATCTTACTCCAAAGGCTTTGATATTTTTATGTGAGGATCATAAGTCTCTTATTTACATGTTAGGATGTTATTTTGAAGATATTTAGTATTAGTTTCAAAAATATGATTTTTCTATGCAAGAGGATTTTGGTTAGGCCTATGATTTGATATTTTTGGGTTAGATCCATGTTTTATTGATTTTTAGCCATGTAATTTTAAGTTTGATGGTTGAATCTTCTTTAGGACATATTTTTAAACCATGTGAAGTTTTTGGAATTCTTGGAGATGTTTTGATTTAGAGTCAAAGCTTGTGATTCAAGGATTTGCTATTTGTTAAAAAGTTTGGGTCTTTCTACAAGAAGTTTGGTGTTCATTATTAGCTTTTTCTTAATAGATGTTTTAAGTATGGTTTTAAATTTAGGATAGGAAGATCTTTGTTACAAAATTTGGATTTAATAATGAGTTTTGAAGTTGGAAGAAATTGCAACAAAAATCAAGAGAAATTGCCTATGAATGTTTCGACCATAGTGAGTTTCCCATAGTTCTTAATTGCTTTAAATTTTTCTGAGTTGATTTTTGTGTTTAGGATAAAATTTACATGAAGAATGTAAATTTTAATAATTTTTGGAGTTAGGATATGAAATCCTTAAGTTAAGGGTAAAATGGTCATTTTTCCACATGTAGAGAGTAAAATGGTAATTTTTTCATAAGTTGTCTCTTTTACTTGTTTCTAATTATTAGTAATTAAATTTTTAAATTTTAGAATACCTCTTATAGTTCCTCATGTTTCACACTTTATTCTTGTAGAACGCAACAATTGAGGTAAGTTAGCTCTAAACTTACTATCAGTTTACTACATATGTGTGATGGGTAAGGGAACTGCAGTTTGTATATGTATGTTACCATATATGTCATGACATGCCATGTCATTACATGTTTGTCTGTTACGCATGATTTATTATATCATTAATATTTTCTATTACACAATCTATTCTATCATGTATTGCTATATGTTATAAGTATGCCATATGTTACATGTATGTCATATCATATAATACTCTTTATTACAAGTATTTCATGTTAAGTATGTTTTTTTGTTACATATTATGTCATGTTATGAAATATTGTCCATTACATGTTATGTCATAGTTATGTCTTTCGAGTTACATTCAAGTCATGTTACACAGGACTTCTGTCCTTTAGTATTCCAGTCATATTTCATCTTGAATATAATTTGTGTAACTCGGGAACAACCTTTCAAGTCATGTCAAGTCAGTTATGTCTAGGATACTCGCGATGTAATCATTATGATTGTCCAAGCATCTCCATTTGTAATTCACACAAGGTACTTCTGGCGAAATCATTTTGATTGTCAGAATGTAGTTCAAGTTTAGTTATGTAGATACTCCTAGCGTAATCATTTTGATTGTTAGGGTATTTCATTTAAAATAACCATAATGTAATCATCCTGATTGTCAGAGTATTACTAGGTATTCTTGGTGTAATCATTTTGATTACTATGTGATTTAAAATACTCATGATAGAATCATTTTAATTGTCTGAGTATCTTTGATGGAATAAGTTTGGTGGAATCATTTTGATTGTTCACTATTCCCAATGAAATTAATGGCGAAATCATTTTGATTGTCAGAACTTAGATCAAGTTCATGTTAAGTTAAGTTTCAGTTCAAGTTCACGTTCATGTTATGTTTCAAGTTCATGTTCAGTTCTCGTTAAGTTTATGTTCAGTTTCAGTTCAAGTTCAATTATGTCACGTTCATGCTCAAGTTTAGTAATTTGAACAAGATTCCAAGTTCATGTATTTCACATTCATGTTATGCTCGAGTTCACGTTAATTGAGTCTCAAGTACATGTTCATGCTATGTCACGTCAAGTCAAGTCTCAGGTTCAAACCCATGTCATGTCAAGTTTCAAATTCAATCCACGTTCCAGTTCAAGTTATGTTAGCTCATGTCATGTTATATTAAGTTATATTATGCTTATTATTGAATTTGATTGTGCATTCCTGCCGTTACTGCAATGCATGCATCATTAACCTATGTGGGAGTTTACTGTTAACTTGTTGAGATTTGTAATCAAATCTCACTATAGTAGACACAACTACCATTCCCCCTAAATGGTAGGCAATGTGTAAGGACCAAAGCAGAGAGCAAACACTGGCAGATTGGAGAAGGTTGACTAGACGTTGTAGATGTGATGCGAAGCTTATAGCCTCCATAGTTAAGTTTTTGGATAGTATTCTAGCATCGTTAGTCGAGTTACGCGAGTTATTCAATGAACTAGCCTGATAATGTATTTTGGTAATGTAATTATGGAGCCTGGTCTCCATTGTTTTGAGATTATAGTCTTCTGAGACTCGTACCGTAATTGTGGATGTTTATTTTGTTAAGTATGCATGGACAATGTTTTAACTATTTGGGATATTAAATTTTTGGTGCATAGTATTGCTAAAAAAAATTATCCACTGTGAATATTGCATAATGCTAAATGCACATTAGAAACGTTTCATTTTGTATGTCATGAACGGGGGCAAGTAACCTTGTATTGCATGTCTCAACACTTCATATGTTTGTCCGATCCCAAGCGGAATCTGGGGGCATCATAGATCCCGAGGGGTATTCTTGGACTATTTCCCTCCATGCTTTCGGATGGCTTGCGACTACCATTCTGCCGCCCAGTTCGCGATGTGCTGGACATGGCAAGCATGGCACTTGCCCATCTTCATCCCAACTCTTAGAGGATCCTTGTGGGGTGATGTGTTACCTAGCGGTGTGCCCTGGAGGAGATCAGGGAGGCTTGGTCAGATCTCACTGGTAGAGAGTTCTTTCAAACCCACCACATCCTGAAGAGGAGTGGGAATACTTGCAATTTCCATTCTACCCAAGTATTGGCTAACTTGGAGCAGAAGTATGACAAGCAGTCTTCACGATTCAAGCGCTTCTTCTTCGTGTTAGGTGATGGGTGGAAATATCCATATGGACAGGCTGCTCGACAAGACTTTCTCATTCATGCCAATTGAGGGGTTGTGCAAAAGGAGAAGCTCATGAGGTTGTTGGCAACCCAGGAGGAGCTCTGCCAAATCGAGGTCATGTAATAATTAGGAATAAAATGCCATCCCAAGTACAGGAGGATGTCGTGCAATAATTAGGAATAAAATTTCTAGAGCGTCTCATTCGGAAAAGTTGTTTAAATTCAAACTTGATTATGCCCAAAGAATAATGTGGTAGTTGTGGCACAGTTTTGGGGTGTCGAAGCACAGCTTTGGGATGTCGATTCTACAGGGAGACAAATTAAAAGAAAAGCAAGAAAAACAAAGAAACTAAAGAGAAAGATTAAATAAGTAATGGAGAACAAAGATTAATTTTAAATGTAAATTTAGGTGAAGCAATGTGATTAACGGAAAAAGTACTCAAATTTGACGAACAGTAGAGCGTCGGGAATCCCTTGCACAAATCCGGTATTTTAATTATTCTTAATTCATTGGATAACTCAATTAGGAACTCAATTTACGAAATTCTCAATCTGAAGGTATAGATTTATAAACCAAAATTAAATCAAATTTAACCCTTTGAAAAATCATTCACCACTTTTAAAATACATAAATTACTACCCCTATTGAGAAGATCCAAAGACGACAATATACTCAGGGAGCGATATTGCAGCAAAAAACTAAATCAATATAAATAAATAATTGATCCAAACATAATCAAAGAACTAATCCATTCAATAGAATAAGCATGACTGAATCCATAAACAAAATAAATTCTATGATTATTCAGAGAAGAAAATATCAACGATAAATTGAGAATAATAAAACAAAAGAGTTTTAGTAATTGAAAATCAAATATATGAATTAAAAATAAATTAGAAATACCATCTAATGTGCAAGTTCATCCCTAACCCTACTTGAGAATTTAGTTACCCATAAATATACTGGACAACAAAAATCTCCAGAGAAAACTGAAGCGAACAGTGGCCATGGAAGTGATTTTCTTCTCTCTTCAGATCTACCTCTTCTGCTTCCTCCCCTCCAATTCGTGCTAATGATATACTTATATAAGGTAGGAAAGAAACCCTAATGTCATCTTAATTTCCGCATAAAAAAATTGCCTAAATTTTAGGACTTATCTTGGCAGCCACGTACAGCCTTCAGGAGTTCGAATTTAGAAATCCTTATTAGAGACAAAGTTATAGCCCTTTAAGATAGATTTCCAATGGATCAAGAATCGCATCAATCTGATATGTGAGTAAAAGGATACAGTCAAAAGACTAAAGTATGTCCAGACTGTCTCCTAGCGAATTTCAGAATTTGGTTTCATTTTGTGATTTTTTTTCTTTTTCTTTTCTTCCAAATTGGTCTCAAACCCCATGAATGTCCTCCTTTGAATTTTACTGGGCTTGACTTGCTCTTTTATAAACTCTGAAATTAAATATAAAAAAAACTGCTTAGGAGTATCCTAACGTAAATAGAAATTCAATTAAAGAATACACATTAATTCCTATAATTTATACTCACATTTTACCATTTTAGTCCAATAATAGGGTATTTAGAGTGCACTTTCACACACTCATCACACCCCCCAACTTACTCATTGCTAGTCCCTAACAATTTTCATGTGAAAATGACGAAAGAGATTAAAGAAAATCACACATAAAGGCCATCAAGTCACACTTTCCAAATTCACATATCAAAACAATATAAGGAATCCAATAACCCATCAAGATCAATCCACCTATAGCAATCAACAGAGTGTGTGTGTGTTCTCCAAGCTATAATCATCTTACTACTAACCTTGACACATGCAACATCAAGAACGTCTCAAGCAAAAGGTTCAACTCCATAACTCATGGGTATAATAGTGTTTCATGTAAGGGCTCTCTCTATGGAGTTAACAATGGGTGTATACACACTCTCATGGAAAATTAGGCAATTATGTACAAGTAACAAGCAAACATTGATCTTATGATAGGAACACTAACAAATGAGACTTCCACCAGTCTTTCCAACAGCTTACTTAGGATCAGAACGGTCAACACAAAAGGTTGTAATGTGGCTTGGTTTCAGGGCTATATGAAAAAAAAGGAGGAAAGAGATTCAAAAACTTCCAAATACATACAAAGGGAATTTTATTAAATATCTCAATAGACCACACTTCTCACTTGATGTACTCTCCAACTTTTCATACCATCAAATAATAATGCTTTTCCTTCTTCTTCCTCTTTTTTTTTTCAACAATTTGATGGACAAACACATGCCACTTTTGCATTCTTTCCATCTCTACCAACTTTTTTTTTGAGCTCACTCAATTGAACACTTTGCAACTTATACTCTTCTCTTTTTTCTGCCATCTTCTTCTTTTTTTTTTTTTTAATTTGAAAATGATAAAATTAAATAAAGAAAATACAAATTCCACACCTAGTATATACTTGGAAGTAGAAAAGTGTAAGAAAATCTGTGTATAGGTTATACTCCAATGTGGAGAGGCATGGATGATATGGGCATATGAAAAGAAAAAGCTACATGTGTTTATTGGCTCAAAGTTGGTTACTAAGGGACTATGATGGAAATGATAGCTTGAAAGGCTCAAACGTTAATCCTAAGTTGACCTTCTTCATATCCCAAGTATATCCACCATTGTACCACAAACCATGTAATGATATTCTCAAAAGAAGTGCCCAATTCAACATATCAATGAACGTTTATCACAATTTACTGCATTTGTATCCTCTCAATTCTCTCCAAACTCACATGAATACTTAAGCAAAAGAGTTCTCTAGCTACATGTGTCAAACCACCATCTTACCACAAAACTTGGATAAGTGCATTAAGGGTTCTGTGAATGCTTCAGCAAAAATGATTATGGTGGGTTTGGTGAATTCACGAAGATGGCTATGAATGAGAATGAGTACACATGTGAAAATGATGCATGTGTGAAAAAATTGACACATGAAAATATGCCACAGAGTTCCAACAAGCATTTTAAATACTGAATTTGCACCACCACCCCTCAACTTAAATGAAACATTGTCCTCCATGTTTAAAAATCAAAATTGAATGGGGAGTAACTGAAAATGGTAGAATACACCTGATGAGTGACGAAGGTAGCTCGCTAAGCACCAAAGATGGTAACCTGAAATGACGAAATGAAATTATCCTGCAATAAAAAACAAAGAAAAAAAATAGCAAACAAAAAGGAAAAGAAAGAAAATAAGAGAAAACAAAAATAAAACAAAGCAAAACAAAATAAATAAAGAAAAACATACCTGAGTGGTGTGGTCAGGGTTGATAGACTGGATCTACAAGTGGAATGTCTTCCACTTCCGGAACTTGTCTATCAATTAATACTTTAAGGCGTTGACCATTTACTTTAAAGATCCGACCATCCTTAGGATCTTCTATTTCTACCGCCCCTTTTACAAAAACATTCCTTACTAAAAAGGGGCCAGTCCACCTAGACCGAAGTTTTCCTGGGTGCTTATGGAGTCTAGAATCATATAAAAATACTCGATCATTAAGCTTAAACGTTTTTCTCAAAATATTTTTATCATAAAACGCTTTCATTTTAGCCTTATAGATTCTAGAGTTCTCATAAGCATCATTTCTCAACTCCTCTAACTCGGTCAACTAAAATTTTCTAAGCTTACCTGCTTCTCCCATATCAAAATTGAAATGCTTGATGGCCCAATAAGCTCGATGCTCGAGCTCCACAGGTAAGTAGCAAGGCTTCCCAAAAACAAGCCTATAAGGTGACATACCTAAGGGAGTTTTGAAAGCTGTACGATAGGCCCAAAGCGCATCAACTAGTCTTAAAGACCAATCTTTGCGATCTGGATTGACCATTTTTTCTAAAATTTGCTTAATTTTCCTATGTGCAAGTTCTACCTATCCACTTGTCTGGGGGTGGTAGGCAGTAGAGATCTTATGTACCACCCCATATTTTTTCATCAAAGCCTCAAAAGAACGGTTGCAAAAATGTGTACCCCGATCACTAATGATAGCACGTGGTGTACCAAATCGAGATAACACATTCTCTTTGAGAAATTTAATTACCGTCCTATTATCATTGCTCCTGCAAGCTGCTGCCTCTACCCATTTTGACACATAATCTACTGCCACAATAATATATTGATATCCAAAAGAAGGAGGAAATGGTCCCATAAAATCAATGCCCCAACAATCAAAAATTTCAATCACTAAAATTGGGTTTAAGGGCATCATATTATGATGGGATATAACTCCTAACTTTTGACACTTTTCACATGTGCGACAATAGATGTTTGCATTCTTAAATATGGTGGGCCAATAAAATCCACATTGCAGAATTTTTACAGCGGTTTTCTTCATTGAAAAGTGGCCCCCACAAGCTTGAGAGTGACAAAATTCCTAGACACTAGCAATCTCTTCATCAGGGATGCAACGCCTTAAAATTTGGTCAGGGCAGTATTTGAAAAGAAAATGATCATCCTAATAGAAATTACGTACCTCAGTTATGAACTTTCTCTTGTCCTGAGCTCTCCAATCTACCGGTATCTCACCTACAACCAAATAATTCACAATATGAGCAAACCATGCTAGAGAAGTAATAGATAGTAAATGCTCATCGGGAAAATCATCCCTAATTGGTAGGTGGTCAGAGGTGTCCTCAAATGTGAGCCTCGAGAGATGGTCAGCCACTACATTCTTCACTCCTTTCTTGTCTTTGATGGTGATGTCAAATTCCTGCAAAAGTAAAATCCATCGTATTAATCGTGCCTTAGCATCTTTCTTTGTAAGAAGGTACTTAAGGGTTGCATGATCTGTAAAAATAATAATAGGAGAACCAATCACGTAAGCACGAAACTTATCCAAAGCAAACACTACAGCTAGCAACTCCTTTTCAGTGGTGGAGTAATTCATTTGAGCACTATTTAGAGTTCTACTAGCATAATAAATGACAAAAGGCTTTCCCTCCCTACGCTGTCCAAGTACAGCACCCATAGCAAATCACTTGCATCACACATAATCTCAAAAGGTAAAGTCCAATCAGGTGGCTGCATTATGGGTGTTGAGGTAAGTTTGCCAATTAGCATTTTAAATGCCTCTTGACAATCTTGTGTCCACTCAAATGGGGCATCTTTAGCTAGGAGGTCACATAGTGGTCTAGATATGGTGGAAAATTTTTGTATGAACCTCCTATAAAAGCTCGAATGACCAAGAAAGGATCTCACGTCCTTTACTGTCCTAGGTGTAGGCAACTTAGATATTAATTCAATCTTAGATTGATCTACCTCTATCCTCCTAGAAGAAATAATATGCCCTAACACAATACCTGAAGGTACCATAAAGTGGCATTTTTCCCAATTCAAAACCAATTCCTTCTCCTCACAACGAGTCAACACCCTCTCTAAATTCAATAAGCATGCATCAAAAGTAGATCCAAAAACAGTCAAGTCATCCATAAAAACTTCCATGTAATTTTCAACCATATCACTAAAAATGCTCATCATGCAACGTTGAAAAGTAGCAAGTGCATTACACAATCCAAATGGCATTCTACAAAAAGCATAAGTACCGAAAGGACAAGTGAAAGTCGTTTTATCCTGGTCTTCTAATGCAATTTTAACTTGATAATAACTAGAATAACCATCCAAGAAACAATAGAAAGGATGACCAGCCACATGCAAGAATTTGATCAATAAAAGGGAGAGGAAAATGGTCTTTCCGTATGGTAGCATTCAATTTTCTATAATCAATGCACATCTGCCACCCAGTCACAAGTTTTGTAGGGACTAGTTCTCTCAGGTCATTCTTCACCACAGTAACACCTGACTTCTTAGGAACAACCTGTGTAGGACTTACCCATTTACTATCAGCAATAGGATATATGATTCCTGCATCTAATAGTTTCAACACTTCATTTTTCACCACTTCTTTCATAGTAGGAATAAGCCTACGCTGGGGGTCTCTACGAGGGCTAGTTCCTTCCTTCAAATTAATTTTATGAGAACAGACCAGGGGACTAACACCTTTTATATCAGCAATGCTCCAACCTAAAGCTGACTTATGCTCACTTAGGATCCGAATTAATTTCTCACCTTGAGACTCAGACAATTCAGATGAGATAATAACAGGAAAAGTATCACCTGGACCAAGGAAAACATGCTTTAAACCCTTAGGCAGAGGTTTCAGTCCAACTTTGGGTGCTTCCACACTTGAAGGAATTTGCTTTTCCTCTTTCTCAGGCAACTCCTCAAACTTCGGTTGCTAGGCCCGAGTGCCATAATCCTGAGTTCTATCAAAGATAGCACAAATATCAACTACATCAGATGGATTACTTATAAAATCAAACTCAGAATTAATAAGAAAATACTCAAGGGATCAAAATCATGAGCTATAGAAACTCCCCATTCTATGAGTGAGTCAATTATGTATGTCTGGTGGCTCTCGCCATCATCTTCTGGCTGTCGTGCAATATGGAAGATATTCACCACAAGAGTCATGTTTCCAAAAGAAAGCTTCATGAGCCCATTCCTGCAATTAATAAGAGCATTAGCAGTGGCAAGGAAAGGCCTACCTAAAATCACAAGAATTTTAGAAGTAGTATCAACAACAGAGCTAGTGTCAAGGATTAGGATATCAACAGGATAATAAAATTTATCAATTTGAATTAGAACATCCTCTACCACACCCCGGGGTACTTTGACTGAACGGTCAGCCAATTGTAATACCATAGTGGTTGGTTTGATTTCTCCCAACCCTAATTGCAAATAAATAGAATATGGCATTAGATTCACGCTAGCTCCTAAATCTAGCAAAGCTTGCCTAAACTCATGATTTCCAATGCTGCATGCAATGGTTGGGCAACCAGGATCCTTGTACTTGGGAGGAATCCATTGTTCAATTAGAGCACTAACTTGCTTTGTCAGAAATTATGTCTTCTTAACATGGTGCTTCCTCTTGACTGTACAAAAATCTTTAAGAACTTTTGCGTAAGTAGGAACTTGTTTAATAACATGCAAAAGAGTGAGGTTAATTTTTACCTGCTTGAGATTCTCCAAGCTTTCATTGTTAGGATCCAAAGTTCGCTTATTTAGTTTTAAAGCTTGAGAAAATGGTACCTTAACTGGGCTCTTTATTACCTCAGCTTCTTTGGGCAGCTCGGCACCACTATTGCTTTGATCCTCTTCCACATCCTCTGATTTGTTCGTTATTGGGATGTGTAATGACTTACCACTTCGTGTCACAATGGCATTCGCATCCTTCAAATTCTCTTGTGCCATGTGTTGACCATGGGGTACAGATTGAGCTTGAGAAGGAAACTTACCTCACTCATTCATACTCAAGGAGCTCATCAATTTGGATACTTGGCTTTTTATCTCCTTATTTTCTTCAACAACCTGCGTAATCAAAGATTCAAACTTTTGGTTAGTCTTACCTTGTGCCTCAATAAGAGCATGTAAAATATCTTCTAAGGGGCTCCTAGAAGATGAAGGTGCATGATATGGTGTACGATATGATCTAGGGGGTTGTGCAGGCGGATGGTTTTCAGACTTCCAGCTAAAATTGGGGTGATTACGCCACCCCTGATTATAGGTATCAGAGAAATGTGTAAAAGGCTTCTTGTACATACCTAAGGCATTACATTGTTCCTCATACATCCCTCTCATCTCAGCAAATGTGGGACATTCTTGGGCAAGATGATCTACCCCACCACACACAAAACATGGTCCAAAATACTCTGCATGATTAGCCACGTGTGTTGGATTTAAGTCCTTAGTCTTCAACACCTCTAGCTCTCTAGTGAGCATCTCAACCTTAGCCTTTAGGTTATCTTCTTCCCTGAGATGGTAAATTCCACCACCATTTAGGTTTCCTGCAAGTCGTGACCTATTTGTGCTCTCAGTAGCACTAGGTCCAGTCCAAGTGTGAGCTTTTTCAGCAAGCTCATTGAGGTATTCTATGGCCTCATCAGGATTTTTTTGTAAGAACTCACCATTACATATCATCTCCATAAATTGATGCTCTTTAAGTGTAAGTCCCTCATAAAAATAGCTCACTAAGCGCCAATTCTCATACCCATGGTGAGGACACATACTCAATAGCTCTTTAAATCTCTCCCAAAACTGATACAAAGTCTCATTGTCCTTTTGTACAAAGGTGGAGATTTGCCTTTTTAAAGTATTGGTCTTATGTTGGGGAAAGTATTTATTAAAGAAGACCTAAAGTCATCTCATTCCATGACCCAATAGATCATGGTCTCAAAGAGTATAGCCAACTCTTAGCTCTATTCTTCAAAGAGAGAGGAAAGAACTTAAGTCTCACAATGTCATCAGTTGCATTTTAACTATGAAAAGTCGCAACTACTTCCTCAAACTCCCTAATGTGCACATATAGATTTTTATTTTCCAAGCCATGAAAGGTAGGGAGTAACTGTATCATCCATTTTTTAAAATCCAATTGGCGAATATTAGCTGGAAACATGATGCAAGATGGTGTGGCTGTGCGTGTAGGGTGGAGGTAATCCTGAAGGGTCCTAGTGGGTTGATCTTCGTATTCACTCATTTTCTCAGAATTAGAAGAACTATCAAACAAATGATCAGAAAAATTAAACTCTGACTCTAACACAGGTCTACAAGCAAACCGACCCAAGGCGTCTCTATACTTGTGCATGCAAGGTGTGATGACCCACTTTTACGTGTATTTTCACTGAAGGGGTGTTTTTAATTTAATTAATATATTGGTTCTTTTATTTTAAATTATTGTATTTTAAATTGGTTTTTATTTATTTGATATAGTGTTTAATTTATTTTAGTTGTTTTATGTTTCTAAAATCGTTTTCGGCGGATCAGTTTTGGATTCCGGAGTAAGGACTGGACCTCATTTCTTTTCCCTCATCTTTTCTTTTCTTTTCTCTTTTCTCTTTTTCCCTTTTTTCATTTTTTTTTTCTTTTTCTTTCTTTTTCTTTGTCTTTTCTTTCTTCTTCCTCTCTCTCTCCCCGCGCGCTGCACCTTCTTTCTCCCCTTCCCGTTGCCGCCCATTGACCAGTCCAGACCGCTGCCTTCCGGCCGCTGTGGTCAACACCACCCCCACCATTCGAACCCCCTCCGGCCGGTGATCACCTCCACCAATTTCTAGCTCCATCCGGCCGGCCTATCACCACCTAGAGCACCTCTAAGCAGCAAGGTTTTTTGCCGTTTCCGGCGCCGTCGCGCCACCTCCAGCCACCACCTCTTCACAGCTTCTTCCTCTACCTCTTGCCATCCTAACCCACCCAATTTCGGCCTCGATATGTTGCCAGAGCAGCTCGCACGAGCTCATCTCCGTTCAGCCCGTTTTTGGCCTTCCACCGCCATTTCCACTGCCACCCACGGCCAAAACACACTTCCTTTAGCTTCATAAACATCTCAAGGCCATTCCCTATCAATTTTATGTCTTGGTTTGTACCCATTCGAAAGTGGGTAATTTATTACCCACAGCCACAGTGTAAAATACACTGTTACGTTGCTTTTCCTCCGCCGTTTGCAACGCTGCGAGCTTTCAAAAAATACCGTATAGCGCTGTAAGTATTTTCCAAACTCTACTTTTAGATTTAAATATATTTTGCTCTTACAATAAATTATTGGATTGGTTTGTTGATTCCGGACTGAGTCTGAGGAGTTCGGGGGTTGGATGGATTGAGGACGGAGTGTGACGCCCCCAAATCCCCACGCCCGAACACGGGGAAATCGAGACGTCCGGATGGTGACAACCCGGGTCACCATCCTATCGACGGGTGTCAAGTGTGTGCAAAGGCACATATGTGCACAAAGAAACACGCAGCGGATAACGAAAGTCACAACTAAGTACTAGAATTTTTCTAACGTAATACAAGCGGTGTGAAACATACATAAATAAAATATTACAAAAACACAAATACAGTTTTAAACCAAATATAAAGCATAGCATCAGCAACCCGGCGGAGCCGCATCCTCGGGCTCAGCCTCCTCCTCTTCATCCTCAAACTCTGCACCAAAAGCTACGAAACCAAAAATGGTACCGCAGGTAAGTAAAACCCAAACACTACCAGATAAAACACATAGAACTCAAACAATATGCATCAAACATGCCCAATGCACAAAGCCCATAAAACATAATTTTTCCACACACGCCAAAAAAAACCCCATTTGGCCCAAAAACACATCCTTTCCAAAAAAACACGCCAAAAGTCACATTTGGCCTTTATCCGACTCAAACCAGAATCCATTTTATCCGTATGCACCATGACCTCCCCTAGGGGTCATCCACACACCCTGGCTCCAGTGCCACACCGCAGAGTACCACTACGCATGTGACACCTAACGAGCGATGCCCAGTTCCACACCCCGCGTGTTCGTAGCCAAGCATCCTCTAGCCCTCACCAGCGAAGGGCCACTGAGTCGGTGCGTAGAGCGATGCCCGGTTCCGCGCCCGGCGCGTTCGTAGCCAAGCAACCCCTAGCCCCCGCTCCCGTCGTCTAGCGACAACCCAGGGGACATCACTCAGTTTATTCCGCTTCCGAGTGACTAGAGGAGCTCCACCGGGATAATACCCCATCCCGGCTTGGGGTCGTGATACACACGCACCCGTAAGACCACTTACGCTAATACACAGGCTTTTCACACTATTTCCCAAACACACGTGCATGCACCTGCAATGCCATAAAAATGCATAAAAATAATCCAACAACATAAATCAAATAAACAGACAACTCCATCCTCCATCCATCCGACCCCCGAACTCCTCGGACTCAGTCCGGAATCAACCAACCAGCAGATAAAATTATTGAATGAGCAATATATTTTTAAATCTGAAAATAGGGTTTGGAAAATACTTACAGCGCTATATGGCAATTTTAGAAAACACGCGGCGTTGCAAACGGCGGAGAAAAAGCAACGTCACAGTGAAAATTCACTGTGACCGTGGGTTGTGAAAAACCCACTTTTGAACGGGGACAAATTAGGGCTTGGGATTGATAGGGAATGGTCTAGGGATGATTGTGAAGCTATTGGAAGTGGTGGTTGGCCGTGGGTGGCGGTAGAAACGGCGGTGGGAGGCCGGATTTCCCAAAAATGAAAGTTAGCTCGTAGGAGCTGTTCCGGTGGTCGTTGGAGGCCAGAAATAGGTGGGTTATGACGGCAAGGGACCGGTGATGAAGTGGTGAAGAAATGGTGGCCGGACGGCGGCGGTTCGATGGGTTGAAGGCTCCGGCGTGAGAGAGGAGGAGAGAGAGAGGGACGGGGGTCGAGTGGGAAAGGAGAGAAAAAAAGAAAAAGAAAGAAAAAAGAGAAAAAGAAAGAAGAAAAAGAAAGAAGAAAAAGAGAAAAAGGAAAAAGAAAAGGAAAAAGGAAAAGAGATGTAGGGAAAAAGATGAGGTCTAAACCTCATTCCGGGAAAACAACACTAAACCGCCGCGAAGATATTAAAAACTGTAAACAACTAAAAGAAATAAAACACAACATCAATTAAATTAAAAACTAACAATTTTAAAACGCAAATAAAATAAAATAATAAACTAATATATTAATTAAAATAAAAACAACCATTTCAGCGAAAAAAAAACAAGCGAAAGCGGGTCATCACATCCTCCCCTCCTTAAAAACAAATTTCGTCGTCGAAATTTGCAGAGCAACCACCAACTTAAAGCAAGCCACATGAAAGCACATAAACCAATTGTGACCAAGATTAAGATACATACCTTCTTTATTCAAACAAATACGGGTATTGCTCCCTCATGTCCGCTGCTCGCTCCCAAGAGAAGTCTTGAGCTAACGGATCTCCCCAAGCCACTTTAACCAAAGGTATCGTCTTGGACCTCAACTGTTGCTCCTTCCAATCCAAGATCTGCGACGGAACAACTTCATAAGTGAGATCCGGTTGCAACTGAATACCCGCTAGGTCGACGAAGCGTGGTTCTTGCTGTCCAAAGCTCTTCTTCAGGGATGATACGTGGAAGACATCATGAACATCCCCAAAATAATCTGGCAAAGCAACTCTATAGGTGACGGACCCTACCTTCTCCAGAATCTGAAAAGGGCCGACATACCTCGGATCTAGCTTCCTCTTCTTACCAAAACGCTTAACACCTCTCATGGGAGAGACTTTAAGGTAAACCCAATCACCAACTTCAAAAGACAACTCTCTCCTCCTGGTATCAGCGTAGCTTTTCTGGCAACTCTGAGCTGCCGCCATTTTATCTCTGATGATCCGAACTTGGCTTTGCATTTCTTGAATTATTTCGGGTCCAATTATCCTACTCTCCCCGACTTCATCCCAACACAAGGGCGACCTGCACTTTCTCCCATAAAGAGCTTCATAGGGAGCCATCTGAATGGTCACATGGAAGCTGTTATTATATGCAAACTCGATGAGCGGCAAATGGTTTTCCCAACTCCCTTGAAAATCCATGACACATGCTCGCAACATGTCTTCAAGGGTCTGAATTGTGCGCTCTGACTGGCCGTCTGTCTGCGGGTGATATGCAGTACTGAACTTCAACTTAGTACCCAAAGCTGCCTGCAAACTCTTCCAGAACTGCGATGTGAACCTCGGGTCTCGATCCGACACTATACTCTTTGGTATGCCGTGCAGCCGCACTATCTCCTTGACATACAAGCGGGTCAACTTACCCAAAGAGTCAGTGTTATTAACAGGCAGAAAATGAGCACTCTTAATTTACCGGTCAACAATCACCCAAACAGAATTTTTCCCACTAGGCGTTCTCGGCAAACCCACTACAAAGTCCATCGTGATGTCATCCCATTTCCACTCAGGAATAGGAAGGGGTTGGAGCATACCTGCAGGTCTCTGATGCTCGGCCTTCACTTGACGGCATGTGTGGCATTTCTCAACATATAAGGCAATATCCTTCTTCATTCCATCCCATCAGTAATTTTTCTTCAAGTCCTGATACATCTTTGTACTGCCAGGATGAACTGAATAAGGGGCCGCATGAGCTTCTGCCATGATCCGTTCTTTGAAATCTGAGTCCTTGGGGACCACTCTGCGATCTCGGAACCGAAGTATCCCATCATTATCCATGCTATAATGCAACGGCCCTCGAGATTTTCTGACTCTTTCTCTGATGTTCAGCAGCTTCGGATCCTTCCTTTGGAGAGTCTTCAATTCTTCAAAATCAGTTACCCGAATATCAAGAACTAAAGATAAAACCTCTTCTTGCTGCGAACTCTCTATAAGGAGCCTCCTCATCCCACAAAGCAACGAATCCAATTCTGATGGCTCGGCTTCATCTTCTAAGTGCGACTTCAGGCTCAAAGCATCAGCAACTATATTAGCCTTCCCTGGATGGTACTTGATCTCACACTGATAGTCACTGATTAGCTCTAGCCATCGCCTCTGCCTCATATTCAGATTTTTCTGGGAAAACAAATGCTTCAAGCTCTTGTGATCAGTAAATACCTCACAAGCTTCCCCATACAAGAAGTGCCGCCAGATCTTGAGGGCAAAAACAATCGCAGCCAATTCTAGATCGTGCGTCGGATAATTCTTCTCATGGTCCTTTAGCTGACGAGATGCATAGGCAACAACCCGTCCTTCCTGCATAAGGACACAACCCAAACCAAACTTAGACGCATCACTGAAGACTACGAATGGCTTATGCGGTTCTGGGAGCGCTAACACTGGTGCCGTCGTCAACCGGTTCTTTAATTCTTGGAAGCTTCTCTCACATTTCTCTGACCAAACAAATTCTGTATTCTTCCGAGTCAAAGTTGTGAGAGGTCCGGATAGGCGAGCAAAACCCTCTACAAATCTTCGGTAATACCCGGCCAGCCCCAAGAAACTCCGGATCTCGCGCACTGTAGTCGGGCGCTGCCATGACAAAATGGCTTCTACCTTACTAGGATCAACAGCCACTCCGTCTCGGGAAATTACATGCCCAAGAAATTTAACTTCTTCCAACCAGAATTCACACTTGCTGAACTTGGCGTACAGTTGGTGTTCTCTCAATTTCCCAAGTACCAGACGAAGATGATACACATGCTCTTCAACATCTCGGGAATAAATCAGAATATCATCAATAAATACTACCACAAAGGAATCCAGATAAGGTCGAAACACTCGATTCATTAAATCCATGAAAGCAGCAGGGGCATTAGCTAACCCAAACGGCATCACCTTAAATTCATAATGCCCATACCTCGACCTGAAAGCAGTTTTAGGCACATCCTTGTCTCTGATCCTCAGCTGGTAGTATCCCGGCCTCAGATCAATTTTAGAGAACATGGCTGCTCCTTGAAGCTGATCAAATAAATCATCAATCCGCGGGAGAGGATATTTATTTTTTATGGTCACCTTGTTTAATTCCCGATAATCAATGCACATACGGAGGGTTCCATCTTTCTTTTTAACAAACAAAACTGGTGCACCCCACGGTGAAGTACTAGGCTGAATAAATCCCTTCTCTACCAGCTCTTGCAACTGAGTCTTCAACTCTTTTAATTCAGCCGATGCCATGCGATAAGGAGCTTTATGCACAAGAGCCGCTCCAGGTTCCAAGTCTATAACAAACTCCATTTCCTGCACAGGGGGTAGTCCGGGCGAGTCATCCACAAACACATCGGGGAATTCTTCCACAACTGGAATGTCTGCCAAAGACTTCTCTTCGGACGGCGCAGACACCATCTGAACCAAGAATGCATCCGCATGCAATCTCCCTTTTTGCTTGAATTGCCGATATAATTACCGGCTTTTCCTTTAACTTACTCCCTGCAAATTCTAGACAATCACCATCTGGAAGCTGAAAGCTAATTATCCGACTTCGGCAATTAATACTCGCAGAATATCGGTATAGCCAATCCATACCGAGGATGATATCAAAACCCAACAGCTTGAACACCACCAAATCAGCATCCAAGAATCTCCCCTCAAAATTTAACAGGCATCCCAAAGCAACCTTGGAACACCACACCATTTCACCATCGGGTAGAGCCAGTACCATAGCCTTCGGCAACGGTTCCGTGACCAAATTACACACCCGTGCAAACGTGGAAGATACAAATGACTGCGATGCACCGGAATCAAACAAAGTACAAGCATAAAACTCATACAAACGGACCCTTCCTGAACCACACACATCAACCCATGAAATCCAAAAAAAACAAAGAATAAACCAAATACACCAAAAATTAAATCCAACTTAAAATTAAATTAATCCATACCTGTGATTACTCCAGCATCATGGGTCACTGGCGCCTCATCATCCACCTCTCTGGGTGTGACAGCATAAACCCGGGCTTGCACTATTTGTCTCGGGTTTGTTCTTCCACCGCGTCTACCTCCACGGCTTCCTTGAACTGTTCTTGGACATTCACGGGCAAAGTGACCCTGTTGACCACAATTATAACATCGGGCCCCATCAGAGGGGCACTCACCCACATGGGCTCTATTACAAACTCCGCAAACAGGCACACGTCCTCCCATGCGAACACTTGAGGATGCTTGCGGTCGAGTCCCGGTCCGCTGAACAAATTTCTGAGGCGAACCCGAGCTACTTCCTTCACCGGAAAAACTTCGCCTCTTATGTCCTGGAGGGGAGCCCATACTCAGATTGTTTTCTCGTTCCACCAGGGTGGCCACATCCACTAATTCCTGAAAAGTGGATATCCGATGGCTGACCACCATACGGCGTATATCAGGGCGCAGTCCCTCCTGAAAACGATCAGCTCGCATCTCCTTTGTGGCGATAAGGTGAGGAGCAAATCGCTCAAGTTCTATGAATCTCCGGGCGTACTGTTCCACTATCGCGCCCCCTTGGACCAAATCTGAGAACTCTCTTGCCTTTTGCTTCCTTACCGATGTGGGAAAGAAGCGGTCATTAAACTCCTTCTTGAAGCGCTGCCAGGTCACTGCAGCGAAAGACAATGTTTTTAAAATCGTACCGTACCGGCCGGTACGGCCGGTATATTCCGTACCGGCCACGGGACCGGTACAGAAATTCTGTAATTTCATACCGGTTCAAATACCGGCCGTACCGGCCGAGATTTCGGCCTGTACCGGCCCGTACCGGCCGGTATTTCGGTTTCGTTTTTTTTTTTTTTTTCATTTTTTCAAACTACAAATTTATTTTTTTACCTCCAATTTAGACTAAACTATTTATAATTTATATAGATATATGTATTTATGTATAATTTATTTATATATAAATTATTCTTTTGAAATATAATTAATATATATATTTATATATATAATTTATTTATATATCGACTATCCCGAAACGGTACACGAAACGGTACCGGTACCGAAATATTTCGTTCCAGTGCCTTGACCGGTACGGCATCCAGTACGGTATTCAAAACATTGGCGAAAGATCCCAATTCTGATTCCAGCATCACCCTCTTGGTATCCCACCAATCAGACGCCGTGCCTTGCAAGAGATAGCTAGCGTAGAGTACCTGTTGCGCCTCGGTGCATCCACACACCTCAAATGTTCTCTCCAGGTTCTTGATCCACTTTCCAGCTCGAAGCGGATCCTCTTCTCCAGTGAAATGTGGAGTCCTATGCGCCAGGAAGCGCTCATAGGTGCACCCAGCTTGCACCATGCTGCTAGATCCTCCCGGGTAAGGCCAAGGCCCTCCCTGATATGGCCAAGGACCTCCTGGTTGCGGCCAAAATCGTTTTTGTTGCGGACAAGGCCCTCCTTGTGGCGGCCAGGGACCCCCTTGTTGTGGCCAAGGTCCCCCTGGTTGTGGCCAAGGCCCTGTCTGTTGTGGCCTATAATTTTGCTGCATAAACTCCGTCATCTGCCGTATGGCTTGAGCTATGGAGTCATCTCTTAATGTATTGTCTCGTGGCTCCTGAGTAGATTTCTTTGGCCTTCCCATTTTCCTGCCACCACAACCTTTGACCCCCTTTCAGAAAACAAAAACAAATAAAACCAACAACCAACAAAACAGAACCAAAGACCAACACCACATCACACCAAAACAAAAGAAACAACTTGTAAAAACATAACTAAATAAATAAAACAAATAAACAAACTCAAACAAATAAAATAAATAAAACAAATAAAATAACTGTACTTAACATAATTTTCAAAACACAACCTTAAAAGCATTCTGGTACTACCTACGGGACATGTGGTTTTACCCAGAGCCAAACCGCTCTGATACCACCTGTGACGCCCCCAAATCCCCACGCACGGACACGGGGAAATCGAGACGTCCAGATGATGACATCACGGGTCACCACCCTAACGACGTGCGCCAAGTGTGTGCAAAGGCAACAAAGTGCACGAGAAAAACGCAGCGAAAAGCAAGTCAATAACTAAGTACCAGAATTTTTCTTGTTTAATACAAAGCTATTCCAAAACGTACATAAATAAAATATTACAAAACACGCATATAATAAAATATCAAATACATAGCATAACATCAGCAACCCGGCGGAGCCACATCCTCGGGCTCAGCCTCCTCCTCCTCATCCTCGAACTCTGCACCAAAAGCTACGGAACCAAAAATGGTACCGCAGGTAAGTAAAACCCAAACACCACCAGATAAAAACACAAAGAACTCAAACAACATGGATGCAAGAAAAGCCAATGCACATGTCCCGCAAAACCACATTTTTACTACGCACGCCAAAAAACCCATTTGGCCCAATAAAAACATATCCTTAAAACCAATCCTCGCCATTAACCCAGATAATGGCCCAAACCACCATTTTCCCAGAAAATGGATCAAAAGCCTCAAAACCAAAACTCGCCATTTTCCCAGAAAATGGCCCACATCCGAAAACCATAAAAACAATCTGGTTTTGCATGCACCATGATCTCCCCTAGGGATCATCCGCACACCCTGGCTCTGTGCCACACCGCAGGTAACGACTACGCATGTGACACCTAAACGAGCGATGCCCAGACTCACGCCCCGCGCGTACCTGGCCAGGCCATCCTTTAGCCCTCGCCAGCGAAGGGCCACGGAGTTGGTGAGTAGAGCGATGCCCAGACTCGCGCCCCGGGCGTACCTGGCCGGGCCATCCTCTAGCCCCGCTCCCGTCGTCGCCCAGCGACAACTCAGGGGACGTCACTCAGTATTATCCACTCCCAAGTGACCAGAGGAGCTCTACCGAGATAATAACCCATCTCGGCTTGGGCTCGAGAGACACACGCACCCGAAAATCCATTCACGCCAGCAAAACAGGATTTCTCAAATAAAATAAAATACACGTGCATGCACCATGAAAATGCAATTATCAATGCACAAAACAAACAACCAACCATAAAACAATAAATCAAGCAACTCCGTCCTCCATCCATCCGACCCCCGAACTCCTCGGACTCAGTCCGGAATCACCAACCAGCAGATAAAATAAATTGAATGAGAGATATATATTTAAATCTAAAAATAGGGTTTGAAAAATACTTATAGCGCTATATGGCAATTTTAGAAAACACCAGGCGTTGCAAACGGCGGAGAAAAAGCAATGTTACAGTGAAAATTCACTGTGGTCGTGGGTTGTGAAATACCCACTTTTGAACGGGGACAAACCAGGGCTTGGGATCGATAGGAAATGGTCTAGGGATGATTGTGAAGCTATTGGAAGTGGTGGTTGGCCGTGGGTGGCGGCGAAAACACCGGAGAGAGGCCGGATTTCCCAAAAAGGAAAGCTAGCTCGTGGGAGCTGTTCCGGTGGTTGTTGGAGGCCAGAAATAGGTGGGTTAGGACGGAAAGGGACCGGTGATGAAGTGGTGAAGAAATGGTGGCCGGAGGTGGAGCGACGGCGGCGGATCGAAGCAAAAACCGTGCAACCTTTGGAGGGCTTTTCCGGCCAAACGGCCGGCCGGATGGGGGTGGGTTTTGGTGGGAGGTGCGCCGGAGGGAGAGGAGTCGAACGGTGCCGGCGGTGAGCCGCACGGTGGCCGGACGGTGGCGGTTCGAGGGCGGGAAGCTTTCCGGCGTGAGAGAGGAGAGAGAGAGAGGGACGGGGGGGGTCGAGCGGGAAGGAGAGGAAAAAAAGAAAAAGAAAGAAAAAAGAGAAAAAGAAAGGAAAAAGAAAGAAGAAAAAAAAAAAGAGAAAAAGGAAAAAGAAAAGAGGTGTAGGGAAAGAAGATGAGGTCTAATCCTCATTCCGGGAAAACAACACTAAACCGCCACAAAGATATTAAAAACTGTAAACAACTAAAAGAAATACAACACAACATCAAATAAATTAAAAACTAATTTTAAAACGCAATAAATTAAAATAAATAACTAATATATTAATTAAAATAAAAACAACCATTTCAGCGAAAAAAACAAGCGAAAGCAGGTCATCACAGATTAATTGTTGGAAGAAAAGCCCTTAGTAGGTTTTAATTTTGGATCTCAAGGAATCTTAGATTAGAAGGCTTTGAGAAGAGATGAAGCCCAATAAGGCCCACATGGAATTCGGCCAACAAGGGGAAAACTAGGGTTGGAAGGCACAAAATATTTTCCACGGCTTGTGGTAGGTGCCACATGGCATTTGCGGGACTATTTAGGTATGGTTTGGTAGTAAGATAAAAATTTTGAGTTTTAAGATAAAATATTAAAATATTATATTTTAATATTATTATTGTTTCAGGATTTGAAAAAGTTAAGAAAAAATTGAATTATTTATTATATTTTATATGGAGATTTGGGAAAGTTGTAATAATGAGATGAGAATTTTGATTTTAAGATGAAAAATTTGAGGGGCCAAACCGAACCTAGTCTTTTAAGTAAGGAACCTAGGGAAGAGGGCATGCTGAGACACTTGTCTTGCATACATGAGCTTCTAGAATGATGAATGGAGAGTGATGTCACCTAAAACTAGGGCTTACATGCCCCTTTGGTAAGATAGGTCAGATTGTGCCACTTGTCACACGTGTGGAGTAGAAAGGGAACTTTTGGGGTTTCAAGAGATCTTGTTCAGAATAGGAAGAGGTTTGTTCTAGAAGGAGTTGGAGAAGCAAAAGGCATGAGAAAGGGGGAGAGAGGCTGACAGTTTGGCATAGAGAAAGTCAAGGATCTTGCCTTGGGAAGGTAAAGGATCACCTAGGAAAGACCAATAGATTTTCGGCCAAGCTTGTATCCAACACTTCCTCTTGCATCATGGCAACCATGCACACGTTTGGAGGAGCGCAAGGAGGATTTGAAGAGTATTTTACCTTTTAACCTTTAGATACAATGGATCTAGCAAGTGATGAAGGGCAAAGATGGAAGTTGGAACAAGAGAGGGTTTCGGTTGGGAAGAGCCACATGCCACCCATGGAGATGTCTTTTGGGATTCATATGAAATCTCATCTAAGGGAAGTGGAAGAGTTACCTTGCCAAGTAGCATCCATGCATGGAACTTTTAGAGGAGTAGAAGGTTCCCTATAGAAAGGGGTAGCCGAAATAGTGGGAGGCCTTTTTACTCCTTTCTTCATTTTTCTTTCCTAAGGGTTTTGGCACACACAAATTCTCTCAAAGTTCCTACACTTTCTCACCACTTTCTCATCACTTTCTCACCACCCAAATGCCACCTATTCACTTCTTCTAAGTCAAGAATCACAAGAAGGATACAACTAGGGGAAGAGTTCAAGGAGGTGAGAGTCATTCCACCATTTTCTTCACACACACACCGCCAAGAAGGAAATCCACCATTCCCATTCTACTTTGATCTGTTCTTCACAACCACACACTTCCACTTGAGTACCTAGGGTTTTCCCTTCAAGCAAGAATGAACCCTAGATACCTATGGTATTTTGAATAAAAGAAACACAAGGTTATTAAGGGTTGAAGTTTTAGTTTTTGCTTGAAGAAGAAAAACTAGGGTTTTCTCTTCAAGGAATATGGAACCTTAGGTGTTCTTGATCTTTTGAAAGTGTGAACGTGAGTTTTTATCCAATGTTAGTGCACATTTTTTTTTTTTTTGGGAAACCAAACTTCATATTAATAAAAGAAAACATTATTAAGATTGTTTATCAAACCATAAGGCTTGGGAAACATGAGGGGGAACACCATCCCACCACATCTCTAAATCTTCCACACTCCAAGCATGTCTAACTAGTCTATGAGCAGCTTCATTACCAAGCAGTACAATTTTGAAACATTTGCATTAATCTTCTAGTCTCCTGCACTAGCACACGTTGAGCCATAAAAGAATCACTACTTTGTTTGATCTCAGATATCATCACTAGATAATTATTTTCAAGGATAAGATTGTTCATTCCCATATTTGCACACATCTGTAAACCTCTAAACATGGCTAGGATTTCCATGGTAAAAGGATCAGGGACTTCATCGTCCGTTTTACTAGCTGCCAACACTACATTCTCACTTGAGTCTCTTAGGATGATCCCTACTCCAACCTTCTTCTAGTCATAGAACAAAACACCATCTACATTCAGTTTGTATGCACCAACTGGAGGTGGAAGCCATCAAAAATTTTTGTGATTTCCAAGATTTTGTTGTTGTTTGCTGAACTAAGGGAGCTTCTTTAGTGAAAACACAAATTCAACCACCTGGCCAGGATCCATGCACTCTTTCTTGTGTAGCATCTTATTTCTTCTTAACCAAAGACCCAAAGCAAATGTTGTAAAATCATCAACTGTGCCATTTTCCTTAACATTTAGTGCTACATCCTCAAAAGATAGGGACTGATCCATGTTCATAATCATAAGCAGATTTGAGACCAACAACCTTGAAAGCTATGACAATGTAAAAGGGAATACTGCAAATTCTCTATACTGTCATTACTGTAAATACATTTTTCCTCCACATCAATCTTTTTCCTCCTCAAATTTTCCATAGTTGGCAATCCTTCCTTACAAGCCCTCCATCCAAAAACCTTCAGTTTGACAATGCTAGTGCTCTTAATTTGCCTTAATTTGTATAAATTTGTCAATTCAAATTTAATTTGGAAATCTTTTGATTTGGATGAAGTTAATTTCGCCATATATAGGAATAATTTTCTTTTATAGGAATAAGAATCTTTATTCATCTGAAAAATCAATTACATCATAGAATCTGACCAAACAATTTGGGAATGAATCCCACCAATTTGACTTGTCTTCAACTCCATCCATGCTTTGCCAATCTATGTGCCACTTCATTTGTTGTGCGCCTTGTATGCTTAATTGAGCATCTTTGAACCATATTCATAAGCTCCTTAACATCATAGACCAAGTTCTCTAATAAAGACCAGTTTTGTCCAGTAGCAAGTAAATCATTTACTACAAGAAGAGAATCAATTTCCGCTACTAGATTATTGTGATGACCCGCTTTTACATGTATTTTCACTGAAAGGTTGTTTTTAATTTAATTATATATTAGCTCTTTTATTTTAACTTATTTTATTTTAATTGGTTTTATTTTATTTGACATGGTGTTTAATTTATTTTAGTCGTTCTACAGTTTTTAAAATCGTTTTCGGCGGATCAGTTTTTGGTTTCCGGAGTGATGATTGGACCTCATTTCTTTTCTTTTATCTTTTTTCTTTTTCCCTTCTTCCTTTTTTCCTTTTTCCTTTTTCTTCTTTCCTTTTTCTTTCTTTTTTCTTTTCTTCTTCTTTCTTCTTCCTTCTCTCCCGCGTACACCGTTTCTCTCTCTTCCCTCTCCCCTTCACCGTTCAGACCAGCCACCCCAATCCATCGCCGTCTGGCCGACGTGGCCGACACAGCCACCGTCGTTCGGTCCCCCTCCGGCCGGTGATCACCTCCACCAAATCCCAGCTCCATCCAGCCAGCCGATCACCACCTAGAGCCATTTCTTTCCGCACAGCTTTTTGTAGATTCCGGCCCCGTCGCACCACCTCCGGCCACCACCTCTTCACAGCTTCTTCCTCTACCTCTTGCCGACCTAACCCACCTAATTTCGGACCTGATCCATTGCCAGAGCAGCTCCCACGAGCTCATCTCTGTTCAGCCCATTTTTTGCCTTCTACCGCTACTCACGGCCAAAACTCTCTTCCTTTAGCTTCATAAACATCTCAAGACCCTTCCCTATCAATTTCGTGTCTTGGTTTGTCCCCGTTCGAAAGTGGGTAATTTATTACCCACGACCACAGTGTAAAATACACTGTTACGTTGCTTTTCCTCCTCCGTTTGCAACGCCACGAGCTTTCAAAAAATACCGTTTAGCACTGTAAGTATTTTCCAAACTTCACTTTTAGATTTAAATATATTTTGCTCTTACAATAAATTTATCTGGTTGGTTGGTTGATTCCGGACTGAGTCCGAGGAGTTCGGAAGTTGGATGGATTGAGGACGGAGTTGCTTGATTTGTTGATTTGTGGTTGGTTGGTTGTATTGTGCCTTGAGATTTGCATTTACATGGTGCATGCACGTGCATTTTATTTAATTGAGAAAAATCATGTTTTATTGACGTAAATGGATTTTTGGATGCGTGTGTATAACGACCCCAAGCTGAGATGGGGTATTATCTTGGTGGAGCTCCTCTATTCACTTGGGAGTGTAATATACTAAGTGATGTCCCCTGAGTTATTGCTGGGCGACAACGGGAGCAGGCAGAATGGTAACGCTCTTCGTACCGACTCCGTGGCCCTTCGCTGGCGAGGGCTAGAGGATGCTTGGCTACGAATGCGCGGGGCGCGGAACTGGGCATTGCTCGTTTAGGTTTCACACGCGTGGTCGTTACCTGCGGTGTGGCACAGGAGCCAGGGTGTGGGGATGACCCCTAGGGGAGGTCATGGTGCATATGGGTTAATTGGTTATTGGATATGAATTAGATTTGGGCCAAATGAGACTTTTGGCGAGTTTTGAAAAGTAATGTGTTTTTGGGCCAAATGGGTTTTTGGCATGCGTGGAAAAATATGATTTTACGGGTCATGTGCTTTGGCTTTTCTTTCATGCATATTGTTTGAATTTTATATGCTTTTATCTAGTGGTGTTTGGATTTTACTTACCTGCGGCACCATTTTTGGTACCGTAGATTTTTAGTGCAGAGATCGAGGAAGAGAAGAAGGAGGCTGAGCCCGAGGAGGCGGCTCCGCCGGAGTATTGAGTGGAAGTTAATGTCTTGTTGTTGGATTTGAATAGTATTTGTAGTTTGTAATATTTTATTATGTATGTTTTGAACAGCTTTGTATTAAACTAAGAAAAAAATTCTGGTACTTAGTTATTACTTTCGTTATCCGCTGCGTGTTTCTTCGTGCACACTTGTTGCTTATACACACACTTGGCACTCGTTGTTAGAGTGGTGACCCGTGTTGTCATCATCCGGACGTCTCGGATTTCCTGTGTCCGTGCATGGGGATTTGGGGGCGTCACAATTATGCAAACCAAAAGGAACATATAATTGTAAACCCCTTAAAATAGCTAGTAGCTTGATTTCTATTGGCTCATTTACATCTTCTTCCTTTCTGCTTGCTACCGTGAGAACCTTACCTTTGTCATCTCTCAAAATTACCCCAACTCCTGCCTTATATTGATCACTAAAAGTAGCTCCATCGACATTCAACTTTACAGATCTTGTAGTAGGTGATATCCAACCAAAGATGGAACCTTTAGCTTGATTTGATCCCTTCTTAACCTCATTATGTTCCTTATATAAAGCTAATACCTCATTTACCCCTTGATCTAGATGAAGAGTCTTTCCTTTAAAAACTTTCTGATTTCTTCTGTACCAAAAGCCCCAAGCAATTAGAAAAAATCTGTCCAGGTCACCTTAATGCCTTTCTATGAACTTTAAGAGCTAGACTCATCATATCAGTCCCCTACTCTGATTGTATCAAATAATGGAATAGTTTATTCCAGCCTTGTCTAATCAAAGGGCAATAGAATAAAGCATGAGAAACATCTTCAGAGCCCCCATTGCAAAAGGAGCACTGATCTCCCATTAGCACCTTTTTATTCATTAAATTCTTCTAGTAGGAATCCCATTTTTGTAAATTCTCAATGCAAACAAAAGACTCAATTGGGAACTTGCATTTTCCATTGCTGCTTCCTTATGACTTTTTTCCCCTCAGCATCTGAGCATTCCCCACCATTATTCCTTGTCTGTGTTTGAAGAAAGAATCTATAGGCACTCTTGACACTAAACATTCCACTCTTTTCATGTTCCCATATTAACCTATCTTCCCTATTTGCTTGCCCAAGTTGGATCTTAAGTACCTCGGTTGCATCCCTTGGTGGTAAAACTCTCCTTATTCAACATTCCACCAACCAGTGTTTGTATCAAAGAGGCTCTCAACTTTTGCATTTTCCTGATAGTTTACTTGATTCTAAAATCTTGGGATAAGTTTGTGATTAGGTAGCTAGAAATTAGTCCAAATATTATTTGATTTGCCATTACCAACCCTCCATCGACAACTTTTGAGCAAGTATTTCTTTGCCTCCCTATGCCCCTCCAAATATATGATGAGGCTGAGCCCAGTTTGGATTCCCAGAAATTAGAATGGGGGGAATACTTTGCTTTGTAGATCTTATGCACCAATGAATCTTCCTCTTGATATACTTTCCATCCATGCTTGGCAAAAAGAGCCAAATTGAAGGTCTTTAAATCCTTAAATCCCATTCCACCCCTTGATTTTGCTTCACACATATGCTCCCAACTGACCCATCTGATTTTGTTCTCCTATTTCATTTGACCCCACCAAAAGTTTACCATCATACTTTCTAATTCTGAACATAAACATCAAGGAAGTTTGAAACAACTCATAGTATATGTTGGGACTGATGTGGCAACAACTTTAAGCAACACCTCTTTCCCTCCCTGAGACAGCAACTTTTCCTTCCAGCTCTAAAGTTTCCCCCAAACCTTGTGCTTTAAATCAGAAAAAGCATTGTGCTTTGCCCTACCAATCACAAGAGGAAGGCCCAAGTATTTATCATATTGTTGAATAGATTGAACCCCTTAGAAGGCCATGATTTCTTCTTTTTGTCTATTGCATACATTCTCACTAAAAACCATACATATCTTTTCTCTATTCAGTTTCTAACTTGAGGCTTTTTCATAACACTCCAACAGGTGTTGAATACTCAGATTTGTCTACATATTAGCCCTGCAAAATAACACACTGTCATCTACAAGTAAAAGATGATTTATTTGTGGGGCATCTTTGCAAATTCTTACACCTTCCGCCCTTTTTGTAAGCTCAGGCTGCTTTAATAAAGTTGTCAATCCTTCAATGCATAATAGGAATAAATAAGGGGATAGGGGATCCCCTTGTCTCAGTCCTCGAGATAGATAAATGGGCCCCTTCAAACATCATTGAATAAAACAGAAAATGAGACTATTTTCATACACAACATTGTCCATTGCACCCATTTTTCATTAAAGTCCATCCTTCTCATCACCTTCTCCAAAAAACTCCACTCCACTCTATCATAAGCCTTACTCATGGCAAGTTTTAAAGATATATAACCTGCTTTTCCTTTCCTCCTCTACCTTAAAAAATGAATCAACTCGTAGGCCATGAGTACATTGTCTATTATAAGCCTATTAGGAACAAATGCACACTGTGAAGGGAAAATCAATCTGGCAAAATAGCTTTCAATCTATTAACTAGGCATTTAGACATCAATTTATACACTACATTGCAGAGACTAATGAGTCTATAGTCAGAAACCCTTTCAGCCTTCTTTTTCTTTGGAATTAAAGTAATGAATGTATGATTGAACTTACAAGGCATTTCACCACAGTTTAGAGCCTTTAATATAGTTGCACTCACATCAGTCCCAATAACATCCATCAAGACCTGGTGCCTTGTTAAGATCCATCTGCTGCAATGCCTTAATGACCTCATTTGTATTAAAATCCTTGTCTAGCTGTTCATTCATTTCAGGTGTGATCTTCCCTACAACTTCCTCAAGGAAATCCAGATTGCCTCTATAATCAATTGTCTTGAATAGATTCTTAAAAAGGTCCAAGATGACTTTATCTCTTTCCTCCTCCACTTGCCACATACCAGCCTCATCTTTTACTCCTCTAATGTAGATCTTCTTCTTTTTGTTTGTAGCTTTGTTACAAAAGAATCTTTCCTTCCACATTATTTCATCCCTCTCCAACCACTTATTCGTTTCCACTTATTCATTTCCACTCCAGCTGCATCATAGTCTTCCTTCTTTATATAGGTTGGATCAAGATTTTGCAAGAGGTTTAGTTTTTGTCTATCCTTTTCAATATTCTTCTTCACATCTCCAAAACTACTTTTGCTCCAAGCCTGCAGTTGTTCCCCACACCTTCGGATCTTCATCATAACTGTGCTTATTGTTGCAGTTCCAAATTCTACCTTCCATGCCTTATCAACGATTTGTTTGTAATCTTAAGCTTCAACCCACATGGCTTCAAATCAAAATACTTTTTTCCCCTATGTTGATACGAGGCATTCTACACTTTTAGTAGTAAAGGCAAGTGATTAGAATGAGATGCTGACTTATGTTCAACCCATGCCATAGGGTATAAAGACCTCCACTTCATATTAGCCAAAAATCTATCCAATCTTTCACTAATTCATTGTTGATTTTCTCTACCATTGCACCATGTAAATTGAGGGACTAGAAAACCGAAATCAACCAACTCACAATCATCCAACACAGATTTGAATTCTACCATTTGTCTCTCTGGTCTAGGTCTTCCTCTTCTTTTCTCTCTTGAACTAACTATCTCATTGAAATCTCGAAATAGAATCTTGGCCTGGTCAGCTTCCACTTGTAAAGATCTTACGATAGACCAAGTCTCATGTCTTCTAAAGTATGTAGTTGTCCATAAACACTAGTTCAAAAACACCAATTTGAATTATCTTCCTCAAACATTGCCTTGGCATGAATATGGGATTTTGAGAAGTTAATTAAGGTCAACTGCACATTTTGCTTCCATAATAGAGCCAACCCTCCCCCCTTCCTTCACTATCTACTACCAAACAGTAGTTTGAAAACCCCAAACCATATTTAATTCTCTCCATTTTTCTAACACTTAACCTTGTCTCTTGTAGGAACACTACATCGGGACCTTCATTATTAATCAAGTCTCTCAGGACTCTAACTCCTTGTGGATTCCCAAGCCTACAAGAATTCCAGCTTAATATACTCATGGCTCTCGGTAAGGCTGACAACCAATCCCTATCGATCCCATGTCATAAGCACAATCACCACCAGTGTTGCATCCCCTACTTCTTGCAAACTGTCATCAACCCCTCCCTCCTATATGCATTTTTTGAATGATTTTAGGACCTCTTGATCCTTCACATCCCTATATCTCTTTTTTTGTAAAGGTTCATTAGATGATATAGGACCTAAACTTGAAGCTCGAGCTCTCGGCTTCCATTTCCCCCCTTGTTGTTTCCGTTTAAAGTTTTGTTGAGACTATTGATTCTTATGGCTCAGCTTCCTCTACATAGGTTGGGTCCTGTAGGATAGAAAATTCCGAAATGGTTAGGTTGGGTCCTGTAGGATAGAAAATTCCGAAATGGGCCCCCTTATATTAAGGCCTGCAATAGACTCCCTTGTATCAAGGCCCACAGATTGCTCCTCTTGAGTAAAATTCCTTCCCCCACATTCAAATCCTCCATAACGTCTACTTCCCCCCTCTTTTGTCTGAGAATCATTTCTATCGTTATTTTCTGCTGTAACGTTTTCGGCTATATTACCACTTTCCTTCTCCAACTCCCCCATTTCCAGATTATCTTCATTTGTCACCTTCCTTCCATGACCCACGTCATAAAATAACTGCTTTCCTTTTATAGACATTATCATTGGCAACGTCTCTAATGACTCACTGCCACCCTGTTCCTTTGTTGTGTTAGGTGGTGCTCGCCACCTGGTTGCGATGGTGCTCTTGTTCTGACTCCCATATGAGAACTCCATATATTTTCTAGTTACTGTACTGGACGTAACCATCTCCCGAACTATTCTGCTTCTTGGTTCCTCTTGGAAGACTGCATGCACACTCCATTCTCATGTATAATCTGACCACAAGTAAAGCAAAATCTAGGAAGCTTCTCATACTGAATGGGAATCCAGTATATCGTGACTTTCTTCCCTCTTGCGAGCGGCTTCTTTAAGTCCAGTCGTATTTTCACTCTGAGAAACCTTCCCCACCCAACATCATTCTCATTGACTGCCACTGCTTCCACCATTCCTGTGTTTCCAATACGTTCATCACATTCTCTGGACATCCTCACTAGTGGCAAATTATGGAGTTGCACCCATGAAGACGCATGATCAAAGTTCAGCCTGCTAATCTGTGTCAAACCATCGAAGGGTTTATCACAAACAAATAATTATCAAAGAACCACAAACAAACCCCTTCAACTCTTTGTTTATCTGCACGAGTAGTAAATGTAATAATAAATACATTTGATCCTACTTCCTGAAACATTGTTAGTTTACTCAATCTCTAAATTTTCGCCATAGTTGAATATAATATATTCTTGCTTATCATTCGAACAGCCCAAACCTTTCCAATTAAACATCTCTCTCCCTTTCATTTTGCTTCTGAAAGTGTTGTGTCTTCAATCTCAGTTGCCACATCCTTCAGATTCCGCCAGATACTCCATTCCCAACACCACCCCCAACAGAGAACTGCCGCTGCTATTATCTCTCTCGTGACCCTCACAAAAACACTCACAAACTGTTTACACCATCTCCTTTGCTCTAGAGAGAAAAGGAGAGGAGACTCTATATATAGGAATAATTTTGAATCTGTTTGAGTATGTCGTCGGGTTACATAAATTTAATTTAGATCAGTTACGGTTCGGACACGAACAATATTACATTATAATGTTGAAGTTATCTCTTTCATTGATTCTAGACTCTAAAATTAAAAAAATAAATCTACAAAATAAATCCACATAGAATCAACCAAATGACCAAGACCAAAAGGGTAGCATGACATATATCCATGATTCGTACCGATCGATCACGTGCCTCTAAAATCTAAGTTATGCGTGGGTTTCGGGGAAGAAGATGGAAAGAAAGAAACAACAGTACTGGAGGAAAAGGCCTGCTGGCCTAGACTTTATTAGTGTGTACATGTGTTATTCTTCGAGCGCATGCTTAGACTTTACGGCTGCAGTTGTTTTCTTTACTTAATTTGCATGGGCCGACCTCTATGAAATTTCGTGAGGGTAGGTATTTATTTCCTTATAGCAACATAAAAATAAATATTTTGTTGTTACCCCAAAAGTTATATATTGTGCTACATGCTGGTCAAATGTGCGTGAAACAGGTAATAAAGATATATGCATGCCTTCGTGTCCTGCATGCGATTCACACAACTTATCCCAGCTTGTCGGTAATAATTTGTTGTTTATCACCAATAAAATATACATGAATAAATGATCTCACCAAACAGATCCATACACTATATATACAATATACATGCTCATGCATGACAACTAATGTCAAACTGCATGTTAACATGAACTAGTACATATGTAAGTAGAATGTTGTCGGTAATTCCAAAGAGGCAAACAACAGCAAAAATAGCACTCGATCAAGTTTTGTCGATTGAGCCCAAAAGCAGAAAGGATGAGGTCTGAACTTTAGGTTAACCTAAAGTGCCCTATTTTATTCTTCTTCTTTTTTTAATCTTAAAACAAATTAAGATTAAACTTTTGTCCAAAACGCATTAATGTCGGCAGGATGAGGAATAATATTCATGTTTCCTCCCGTATCAACCCGAACCCGGCCCGATAATTAAGTTTGGATCCTATACCATACACGTGGACTTGTAAATTGAATGCATGAAAATCCCTAGCTAGTAGGGTGATGATCGAAATGAAGCACATTTAGGTCACGTTGGTGATGATCGTATGGCAGCTAGCATATTTAGGTCATGTTTAGGAAACGAGATGAGTTGAGACCATTTAGTTTCATCTCAAAACTTATTATAATTTTATTCTTAACCATCATTCAAACACAAAATATTTTTCAATTTCAAATATTTAAATTTTTTTCATTTAATTATTATACATTTCCTAAACTTCCAAGCAAAAAATAAAAAACAATACAACTTTTTCAAATTTTAAAACAAAAATAATATTAAAAAATTATATTCAAATAATGTTTTAATTTGATATTATTTTTATTCAATTTTTCTTCCATTTTTCAAAACCCAATAAAATATCTTAACTCAAACTATTTCACTACTATTCATAAAATTTTCATCTCATTTTACTTTACAAACATGCACATGCTTTGTATTTTCAAAGTTTGAATTTTACATTGTCTTTTATTTATGAAAAATGTTAAATGTATTTAAGAAAAACATAACAAAAACGTACTTCTTCATGTGTTATTCATTGTAATACTGAGAATTTTAAAATTTTAAATTTTAAATTTGAATTTTAATAAAAAAATTAATAAAATGGGTTTTATAGATAATATTTTTTTATACACTTATAGATAAAATTATAAATAAATATAGCAATACTTTTTATTTATTTGGTCCAAGTGAATCCCCATATATTGTGTGGTTGTTAGTTCATCTCTCTCCCTCTCATATATGCCTCGTGCTTTTTATTTTTTGGAATGATAAAATGCCTCGTGCTTTTATGCTAGCTTTACACGTTGTTGGGTATTAACTTTTAGGATTCTCTAGGCGATTTGGCGATATCTACATCTACGTACTAATGTTTGGGTTCTATATTTGACTATAATTATTATAATTTTTTTAAATTTTTATATAAAATATAATAAAAAATTTAATTTTAAAATAATAATAATATTTTATTTAAATTTAAATTTTTATTATAATTTATCTCATTTCAACCTATTATCCATAACTAAAGCGTAAGATTCTCCTTTGCTGCAGTTGCGGCTACGTGTTTGGGGTCGCTGTGTAAGTTCTAGGATGCCGGATCGATATAGATCGACACACTTTTCTTTCTTTAAATAAAGCGTGCATAGTGGTGGGTAGGCGCGGGGCCTCTGTTCAATGAAAACAATTAGGCGGATGTCCATGCCCCTTCCTTTTTCATATATACCAATTGTCAAACACATGTTTACATTTTTGTAAAAAGGCGGCATGTTAAGTTTCATGTAAAAGAAGAACGCAATCCACAAACAAGTCTTCTCACACGTTGCAAGCTTGCGCGTCATTATAGATCCGCGCGTGTCCCACGCGGCCCATTTCCCCCGCTTTCTTTTCCAGTATAGCTACAGATTCATGATTTTAGATCTTTAAATAACGCAAGATTCTTAAGATCTGGAATCTCAAAAACAGTTTTAAATGTTGTATGTACTCCCCGTCTCTGTATCACATACACTGTTGAGTATATCTTAAAAATATTTCTTAATTTAAAAGATATAAATATATATTATAAGAAAAATAGTTTTTATGTAAATTAAATTAAATGTGAAAAATATAAAATAGTTGTGAAAAAAATTTTAACAATTATTTTATATTTTTCTTATTTAATTTAAGTGATACAAAAAAGTATTATTTTGTATGTAGTGACATGCATATAGGATTGATCCAAGTATCAATACAAGGGTAACATGTGGATTGCATGTATTCCGTCATTGCCAATCGTCACTCTAAGAAATATGCCAAGACCAATGACGGAGTGAGAGGTGTGCTTGCGTGCACGTGTTTGCGAAGTACAATCGTGGTAGATAGGCTTTGGACTCTCTTCAGATCATAATGATCATCCTTCAACATGATCTCCATTGACTTCGTGTACGTCTGTACATGTTACTTCCAGGTTATTTCAGAGGAAGATGAGAGCGAAGCCCTAAATTAGTTAGTTGCAGGACTACTCATGTAATTAAAAATCACGTGATGAAGTTAATTTTATACAAAATGCACATGTTGCAATAACGATTCTGCAGGTACTTTCTTTAAATGCTGCAGGGTTGCTTTATGTGGATCATGGTGTCAGCACCTGTCGGAAAGTACTTAAAAAAAAAAGATAGTAGTCTATTATGAAAAATTTTATATATATTATACTGTTATCTCAGTTTTATTTTATTATATAAAATATAGAATATTTACTATTATTAGATAATTTTTTATTGAATTATTCTTTATCATCTAATAATAACAAATATATCACATCTTACATAATAAACTAAAAATAAGATAGAAATACGGAATATAGTTAGACCTGTGCATAAAAGGCTTTGGATCGATTCGTTCGCAACAACCGACTTGAGCCCACCCGATAAATATCGGTTCTTCGGATCCAAGTCTCTTACGAGTTGATAGAACTAATATCGGTCGAAACCGATAGATCCAGTAGCAAGTGTTTCATTTTCAAGCTCTTCCCCTCAAAGTTTCACAAACCCTTAGCACCACCCATCAGTGCACCACATCGTTTGTGGTCGACGTTCCCAACGGAGGTCCGTCTTAATTCTTGAATTCTTCAATCCACATCCGTCAGGAACTAGAGCTGGAAAACCAAAAGATCTAATCTCGTTCGCTTTTAAAACCATCACAAGCACTAGTGCATGGAAGGGATTGTCGGTCTGCTGGGGAACAATACTCGGGGTGGATCATCGTTATTATTAGGTCCAAAGAGGTGCTTGGCAATGAGACCCTATGGATCTAGCTACTGATGCAGCTAAGAAAACCTGTCATGTTGGTGGTGATCAAACTAAGCTAAGCCGATTTTCTTCGGGCATTCATGTTGGAGCTCGGAGATGTAGGGGTTTTGCTCAAACCACATATTTCCCTCTTCCCTCTAATTTCCGCATAAGAAAATTATTGGTTCAAAGGAGAAGGGGTTTTTTTTTCTAGTTTTTGAATTTTTGCCTAAGACCATCTTGATTTTCAGGTTTTGCTTGTTGTTTGGTTTCCAAGAAAATGTAAAATGAGTATTGTTTGGTTTCCAAGAAAATGTAACAGGAATAGGAAGTGACCAATATTTTTTCTTGTTCATAGTATTTTTCTCTTTTTTCTTTTAATCTTAGCATTCTTGTAGGGATCAGTACAATGGAAATTGTAGATAAAATTTGCAAGTTGAAGCGCCTTTGATCAGCAATGGGTACAAGGTCCCTCTATCAACGAAGACAAAAGAGGGCTGAATTTGCAGTGTTTTTTTTTTTAATAATTAAATTTAAGACCAAATCGGGTCGTACGGCTTCGACCCAATTTCATTTTCACGGGTTGTATCGGGTCAAATTGGCACCTTAAATTTAGGTGGTTAGGTCAGATCGGGCACAAACCCGCTATTGTGGGCTCGGGTTGCAGGCCTAAGTATAGTATTACTCTTTGCTATTTTTATGTTATTAATATAGACTTAAATAGAAAACAAGGAATGGCGATAATGGTAATTGCCTAGCCGTTAGTGGTGGCATAAAGTTCCCCTTCAACTAAAATGAAATTACAAGACTGGAGTGTTCTAATTGATCTATCATCTCGTGTGATATCCTAGCTTTCCACTAATTAGAAGATAAGCACGTATGTCCCTTCATATCATAGCTTAAATGTAGGCTTATTCATAAAAAATAAATAAAAAATGAATTGGAGGGTTTGTTGATATGATTCTATCTAGCCATACAATGGAGAGTTTTTAGAGTTTGTTTGGCCCACATGATACAGTCGGGAAGAAATACAAACGATGCATGAGAATATGCCAAATGCATTAAATTACAGAAAACTAAAGCAAAGATCGAATACAATCAGAAATTTTCTCTAATACAATAAGCTTATTTTGTTTGTTGCTTAAGAGCATCCATGCTAAGGACATGGGCAAGTGTTGATAGTCCTACTAGTATGTAGGCCTATAATTCGATCTTTGTGCCCAACCCGACCAGAATGACTACATTTAAGGTGTCAACCCAAACCGAACAGATCTGAACAAAAGAAACTCGGGTCAAACCCATATGATCCAACCATTAAAGCTTGCAACTTTGATATTCAGCGTTGCAATAAAAAAATTCTACTTTCTACTCATCATTTACAGAATATACGATTTGTATCTCAGACTTAGGCTCATCCTCAATCTCAACAAAAAAATCCCCAAAAACAAAAATAAAAATAGCAAAACTGCGTCTGCAGAAGCCGTCGAGTGGCATCATGAAACTCAACCCAAGAGTTGAATACAATTCATTTTTTTAATCAATTTTGTTCCCAATGGTGATGTACCTGTACAATATATGCACTTGGATGAAGTTGATCTTTAACCGCTTTGAAGAGCCTTTTGTGGGTCAAGTTGACCACTACAGTAACTGGCAGGAATAGCAAATAGTTCCTACCTTCCTCTCCATTCTTCACTAGGTTTCATTGTAATGGGTTCTCCACATAGGTAGCCTCAACACATAGCATGTGCTTGTATTCATTATCTCAAAGTCAGGAGTTGCCTTTGCGTTCTTATCCCTTGGATTCCAAACCACTGTAGATGAGATTTGCGGCAATTTTAGGATGGCTTTGCTTCCACGCAGCCCAATCGTAAGATTTTGTTGCTTCTATGGCCATATAGAACGTTCTGAGCCACACCCGCGAGCCTTTCCTATTGAGGTCGCGTATCTTAGTCGAAAACGTCCCTCCCGACCGTCTATGCATTGATGAATGTTTAGACTTTCCAATTGGCGGTGAGAAATTTGGGTGTTGGGTGGCTAGGTTTAAGTCTGAGAAGTGCGAATTTATATTTATACTCGGATCGTCAGACAGGTTGACACCCGATTAAAAAACCCATTATTAGTTGGGTTGGAGACTTGATTAGATAGCAACCCAATAATAGCCGATTCGGGTCTGATATTTTGCTTGGGTCCAACGGTTTGATGGGTAAAATGCACAGCCCTACCAGCATGAATTACTGACCAAGAATCAAAATTGTTCAATAATGTTTGTGCGTCAGCCAGTATCATACGAACACTAGTCCAATCTCTTCATTCCACTTAATGCTTTTAACAACTTGCAAAGCATCACCTTGTAGGATAATATTTTTGAACCCCAAATCTTGACAAAATAGAGATGCCTAGAGAGCAGCTACGGCTTCAGCTAAAAAGGAATCAGGGTAAAGAGTCATTTGCATTCTCAAAGTTGCTTTGACACTTTCTTCCTTGTCATGAACTATGGCCACAATCCCTACCAAAACAATGAGTTTTGTCCATTGCTGCGTCACAATTCAATTTAAAGTGCCTTGTAGAGGAGCTTGCCACTCAATAGAGATGTTATGTTCTGATATGATATTTCCATTAGAGGCTAGAAGTTGTCTAATCTCACTAGTAAGAGCTTAGCCTCCCGAGCTAGTTTTATAGGATGTTGGAAAACGTCTTTAAAAATAAACTCATTTCTTCTCTTCTAAATTTTCCAGCACACTACAAATTCTTTCATATCTTCCTGAGTTAAAATAGCCAACAACTTCTCTATTTGCTCCTTAAAAGCCTAACTGTTTGATCCACTCTTTCAAATGCTTCTTGCACATAGCCCCCATAAATAACTAGCCGAAAGTCATTCCCATAGTATATGCTCCATTGTCTCAACCCTTTGCTTACAGATGACACAATCAGGATTATCAACAACATTTTTTCTGTATAAGTTGACTCTTGTAGGAAGACCATCAAGACATGCTCTCAAAAAAAAAACAAAAAAAGCAAAAAACAAAAACTTTGCAAGCATTAGGTACCTACAAATGTCAAAGTCTAGTAAACTCTTCTTGCTTAGTCTGTAAAATTGAGGACTGCCCTTTCATTTGATCCTTGTGTATCTCCCCACTAAGGTGATATGCACTCTTAACTACAAATGCTCCTGAAGTAGTGTGATGTGAACCTCAATCGACTTACTTTGAGACCCAACAACAATATTGGAAAAAGCAACCCAAGAAAGCCAAAATCAAATCTATGGATGGAGAATCTAGACTCGTTGAGAACTCGTTGAGAACTCGTTTCAAGAACCTAGATTATATTAAAATCTAGACCCATTGAAAAAACCAGATTACAGAGGAATGCCATAAAAGTTGTGTTTACCTTTGATAAGTTCAAATGTTCAATCAAGAACAAGAGGAGATAAACTCAACTCACAATAAATAAAATTAATCAATTTCAATAATGTCTAACTTCCTCAAATGAGACTACAAGTGGTTAAATAAATAATCCCCAAAACCGTAAGTGAATAGTGCAGCGCGTACTGTAGAGTAAATAGTGCCGCGTTACAGAAACTTTTGAAATCCTAGTTCATATAAAATATTAACTTTCCAAATATGCTCTTGGCCAAAATATAAAGTCTTCCCAAAAATCCTAATTCATTAGAAATAAGATGTGTGAGCTGGACATCTCCGAGCCTAATTATTCTAGATTAATTCTATGACTAATAAAATAAACCCTTTTAATGAAATAAATAAGTCCATGGCCTTCAATAATAAATAGGCCCAAGTTGTGTCCTCCATAGCATATCACATGAATGAAAATTGGATCTTCTTCTCTCAAGCCCATCTTCAATATTGGGCTCTTGCTATACTCGATCCAAATAGATTATACCAATCCTTGCATTATTTTCTTGCTTTTCTTAGCTCTTGATTTTGTAATTGATACTTAAGACTTGGTCTGCCTTAGGGCCCATCATTTCCTCTCTCCTCAAAAGGATTCGATCTCGAATCTTCTCTTAGATCAAAGGGAAAAATATTAGAAATATTAAAAGTAGTGGAAATATGGTACTTACCTATAAGATCCACTTTATTTGAATTACCATTAATTTTCTCAAGAATGTGAAAAGGTATATCCAAACCACTCCTGTCATCAACTGATAAAGGTATTAAATCAAAAGGAAGAAGTGGATTAAAGTCATAAACAACTTCAAAATGTGAATAAGAAATAGCAGTATGCATAGTCTTATTACATACAAACTCTAATAATAACAAATGATACTCTCACAAACGTTCATGCAACAATTGAATGAATTGGAAATGATACTCCCACAAATGTTCATGAAACACATCTAAAGTCTTTCTTACTCCAAAATGACCACTCCAATTATATGCGACCTCATTGAATAGCAAACCATTCTCCCAAAAGTGTTCATACAATACGCATAATCTCTTCTTTACACCAAAGTTATCACTCCAACTATATGCAAACTCAATGAATGGCACATAATACTACCACCAATGGTCATGCAACACTTCTAAGGTCCTCTTTGTATCAAAATGTCCCAGCAAACTACAACCATGCACAAGTAACTCAAGCATAAGACTAGTAGGCTTCCAAAGTCTATTCTCTCTAAACAAATACCAATCTAGTCTGTAGCACTTACCACACATTGCTTTCTCATGTACTCCATACACACTAGCCAAGCTATCATAATTAACATACAATTTCTTATCATATTCAAGTTTCAATAATTTTACATCTATAATGATGACAAGAACATACCTTCTTGTTAAAGCATAAGCCACAAAATTTTCCTTACCTTGTGTATACTTGATTACATGAGGAAAAGTCTCAATACATTCCTCCCACTTAGCATGCGTTCTAGTCAACAACTTACATTGTCTTTTCAAGTGTGTTGCAGACTCATGTTCTTCAAAGAGAGGTCGGTTAGTAATTGTCGCACCCGGCACAAAATTAATGTAATGTTCTATCTCTCTAATAGGTGGCAATCCACTAAACACACCAGTATGAATCATGATCTCATAGCTCTACAACAAAGAAACAATAATACTAGGTAAAGAGTCATTAAATTCATTAATATAAAACCTTAACTTAGCATAAAAACTCACTTCTCTTTTTGTTTTTCTCTCACTTTCTTCACTTTTGCTTTTCTTTTTACCCTTTTTTTTTCTTGAGATTTCAACCTCACTCTCATTTCTTTTCTCTCTCATATTTCTCTCTCTCTCATTTTCAACCTCAATATTTCTATCTTTTTCAATCTCACTCCTACTCTTTGTTTTTCACTCAGCCTCACTTTTACTATCTTTCTCTTTTGATCAATCTCAGTTTCTCTCTTTCTTTTTTGATCAACTTCACTTTTACTCTTTCTCTTTTTATCAACCTTATATTTTAACTTGAGTTGGTCCTCATGGACCTGTGTTGGAGTTAAAGGAACAAGTTTAATTGTTTTTCCATCATTTTCAAAACTGTACATGTTCATGAACTCATCATAGATCACTCTCCTATCACACTGCCACAGCCTCCCCAACAAAATATGGTCAGCATGCATAGGCACTACATCACAAAGTACCTCATCCTTGTACCTCCCAATTGAAAAAACACTTACTTATTTACCCTAACCTCCCTATAATCATTCAACCACTGCAACTTGTATAGTCTAGGGTGTTTCAAGGTAGGTAAATTCAATTTCTCAACTAAAGTAGTGCTAGCCACATTAGTACAACTCCCTCCATCAATGATCAAATTACATACCTTGCTATTGATGTGGCACCTAGTATGGAAAATGTTCTCTCTCTATTGCTCTGTATTATCCATCTTACTTTATGTATTGAGAGCACGCCTGACAATAAGAGACTCACCATACTTCTCATTTTTATACTCATGTTCAATACTAGGCTCACGTCTCCTCCTATCTCTTCCACTTCGTAGATATTTCTAATCAATGCACCTCGTTGATCTATCATATCCCTCACTTTCCCCAAAGTCAAATTTAACCTTTCAAAGTTTTTTTTCATGGACTGTAACACAAAAAATTAATTGTCTGCCACCACCTTCGGTGTTGAGTCACTATTATGAGACATCATAATGTGTTGCACAAAAATAATGTTAGTAACTCCCTTACGTGTTTACGCACGAGTGACGACACTCCACTCGTGTTTCACTCTTAATTGGTTTTTTCTCGATAATAATCTCACACTCTCTTGTCTTTTACCTCAACAGTTTTCCCGCTCAAGTTCTTTAAGAACTCAATCAAGGTAATACAACCTTGTTTTATTCAAACTAGTAATTAGGTTCAAGAAAGAAGAACAAGAGAAATACGGAAATAATAAAATGACACGAGACTCAATAAATTAATACGAGAAAAAAATTAATTACAAAATAAGATACCAACTAGAAAGATGTATTCAGCCTTCTTTGATGATAAAGCTCAATCAATAAAATCAAAATTCAGATTTTTTTTCCTTTTTTTTTCCTTTCTTTTCTTTTCTTTTCTTTTCTTTTCCTGTCCTTTCCTTTCTTTTCTTTTCTTTTCTCAACAATTCAACCACAAACAAAAATATTCAATTATGATAATCAAACAATTGAATTCAAACACATACAAATTGACAAGAAAATAGAAGGAAATCAATGAAATCTTAGAAATTTCAAACCCTAGATGGTGCAAATTTTAGCAGCCTTCAAATAAGGAATTTAACCATCCTATGATGATGAACACGAAACCTCAATGATAGAGTAATTTGGCAGCCCTAGGAAAAATGAATTTTTGCACTTTTTTTTTTTGTAACCCTAGAACGAAGAAGCCCTATAATTAAAGATGCAATAAATAAAAGATAGAATCAGACCTGATTGGAAACCTTGCTTTGAATACAAAATGATGTAAACCCCAATCGACTCGCTTTGAGACCCAACAACAATATTGGAAAAATCAACCCAAGAAAGCCAAAATCAAGTCTAGCGATGGAGAATTTAGACTCGTTGAGAACTCATTTTAAGAAACTAGATTATATTAAAATCTAGACTCGTTGAAGAACCCAGATTACAAAGGAGGAATGCCACAAAGGTTGTGTTTACTTTTGATAAGTTCAAATGTTCAATCAAATATAAGAGGAGATAAACTCAACTCACAATAAATAAAATTAATCAATTTCAATAATGTCTAACCTTCTCAAATGAGACTACAAGTGGTTTAAATAAATAATCCCCAAAACCCTAAGTGAATAGTGCCGCGTGTATTGTAAAGTAAAAAGTGTCGTGCTACAGTAACTTTTGAAACCCTAGTTCACATAAAATAATAACTTTCCAAATATGCCCTTGGCCAAAATACAATACCTTCCAAAAAATTCTAGTTCATTAGAAATAAGACGTGTGAGTTGGATGTGACGCCCTCAACTCTCACGTACGGATATGTGGAAATCGAGGCGTCGGGATGATGACAACACGGATCACACATCCCATTACCAAGTGCCGAGTGTGTACATGCAACAAGTATACAATAAAATTGTGCAACAGATAATAAAAGTCTTATAACTAAGTACCAGAATTTTTTTTAAATACAAACTTGTTTAAATCACACATAATAAAATATTACAAGTCTCAAAATATTGTTTCAAACTAGATTACAAGACATAAAAACTAGAAGAGATAATGTTCAATATAATAGACTCCAAGTCAATACTCTGGTGGAGCCTCCTCGTCGGGCTTAACCTCCTCCTCCTCAACATCTGCATCAAAATCTACGGCACCAAAATTATGCCACAGGTAAGTAATACTCCAAATTTCACAAGATAAAAAAATATATTAAACTCAACAATAAATCCACATTTTTGCATGCACGCCAAAAGTCTCATTTGGCCCCAAAAACATTTTATTTTTGAACTCACGCCAAAAGTCTCATTTGGCCCAAAATCCAATTTTAAAACAATATCCAATTAATCCGAATGCACCATGACCTCCCCTAGGGGTCATTCGCACACCTTGGCTCCCTTCGTCACACCATGGGTAATGACCATGCTTGTGACTTCGTAACGAGCGATGTTCAGTTTTGCATCCCGCGCGTACGTAGCCAAACATCATTTAGCCCCCGCCAGCAGAGGGGCCACGAAGTCGATACGAGAGTGTTACCATCCCGCTCACTCCCGTTGTCTCCCAGCGATAACCTAGGGGACGTCACTCAGTATATTACGCTCCTGAGTGACTAGAGGAGCTCCACCGAGATAATACCTCACCTCAGCTTGGGGTTGTGATACACACGCACCCAAAAATTCATTTACACTGATAAAACTAATTTTTCTCAATTTAACACATGCACATGTATGCACCATGCAATACACACCTTAAGATACAATTTATCCAACAAAACTCAACATCAACAATAACCAAACAACTCCGTCCTCAAATTCATCGGACCCCTGACTCTTCGGACTCAGTCCGGAATAACCAACCAGTCAATGAATTTATTGTAAAAGTAATAATATATTTAAATCTAAAATGGAGTTTAGAAAATACTTACTGCGCTATATAATAATTTTCGAAGGATCGACGAGCTGAAAAGAGCGAAGAAAAAGGAACGTAACAGTGTAAAACACTATGACCGTGGATTGTAAAATACCTACTTTTGAATAGGGATGAACCAAGGGTTGAGATTGATAGGAAATGACTTAGAGGTGTTTATAAAGTTAGTGGAAATGAGGGTTGGCCGTGGGTGGCGGAGGAAACGGCGGTAAAAGGCCAAAAAACCCAAAACGGAAAGGGTGGTCGCGTGGCCTGCTCCGGCTATGGATCGAAACTAGAAATAGGTGCTTTAGGATGACAAGAGGTCGGTGATGATGCTGTGAAGAGATGGTGGTCGAAGGTGGAACGATGGCGGCGCTGGAGCTCAAAAACGCAGCAGCTTGGAGGAGTTCGTGGGGGTAAAGGGTGGCTCGGTGGAGGTGAAATTTGGTAGGGATAATCACTGGCTGAAGGGGAAGAATTTTAGGTGGGTGGTGTGCCACACAGTGGCGGCGATGGGCGGTTCTGGGCAAAAAAACGAAAACGGCGAAATGAAGGGGAGAGAGAGACGCGCGCGGGAGGGAGAGAACCGGAGGAGAAAGAAAAAGAGAAAGAAAAAAGAAAGGAGAAACAGAAAAAGAGAAAAAAATAGGGAAAAAATGAGGTCCAATCCTCACCTCTGGAGTCTAGAAACTGATCCGACGAAAACAGTTTTAAAAGTTATAAAATGAATAAAATAATTTAAACACCACATCAAGCTAAAATATAATAAATAACTAGTAAATACTACCAAAAAAATTTTAAATACAAAAACAAACTAAAATAAATTACACATCAATTTAAACTCAAAACGATAATTAATATTAAGAAAGCTCTACAAAATAATTTTCACAGCTAAATAAGTTCAATTAAAATACAATAATTTAAAATAAGAGAACTAATATTTTAATTAAATTAAAATACTCCTTCAGTGAAAATACACGTAAAAACGGGATATCACATTGGATATCCCCAAGTTCAATTATTCTAGATTAATTCTATGACTAATAAAATAAACCATTTTAATAAAATAAATAAGTTCATAGCATTCAATAACCAATAGGCCCAAGTGGTGTCTTCCATAGTGTATTATATGGATAAAAACTTAATCTTCTTCTCTCAAACCCATCTTGAATATTGGGCTCTTGCTAGATTCTATCCAAGTAGATTATATTAATCCTTACATTACTTCCTTGCCTTTCTTAACTCTTGATTTTGTAATTGATCCTTAAAACTTAGTCCGCCTTGAGGCCCATCATAGTGCATCTCTATATTAATTTATCAGGCCTATTGCAAGCACTAATTATCGGAATCTGCATGTCAAAATGGTATTCACAAGAGCCTCCTTCCACTTGTGTGTATCATGGTCTATTAGATTAGACACCTTGGTTTCTACATGTAAAAATCTGGAACTTGGTGTTTAAAAGTTATTTGCTGTGGAAACCACCTAGTATCCGTCCATATACTTACTTCTTTACCATTTCCAATACGCCACATAAGTCCTCTTCAAGAAGCTGAGGCCGAGTCAAGAATGCTTTGCCTAATATAAGAGGGATTACTCTCCACTACGACTTTGAGGAAATTTGTTGCAGGGAAGTATTTGGCCTGTGTAGTAATGGAGGTTGGATCTTGAATAAGCTTCCACCCTTATTTGGCTAGCATAGCAGTGTTGAATAGTTCAAAATCTCTGAGCCTTGGCCCTTCCTTCTTTTTAGCTTTCCCTATTTGATGACAGCTTATTCAATGTATATTTTTGTGCTCCATGTTTTTTACATGCACGAGGGAAATTGTATAAATATATATATAGGGGCATCTGTATTGGACCTACAAATTAATTAATATTATAAGCGTAAGTGCCACAGCATATCAATCATGTGACAAAGCATACGCGCCATTGTAAAAGAAATCTAATCAGTTAAAGTATTGATTAATACTATTAACTATATTTTATAATTGGAAGGAAAGCATTAATTCGGACTCGCAGAACTTCAATAAGCACGTTTAATTTGGACAGTAGCTAGCTACGTCTGTAATTAAAACAGCGATGGTATGTCTCTATTTTTAATTATCGTTATCTGCTAATTAAAAAAGATATATTAGAAAACTTCACTTCCCCTCTGTTATTGAATCTTTCATTTTAGTTCTCATGACCAAAGCTAGTTTATTAGGTACTTATGAAGTGCTGTATATACTATACGTCATTTGTCAAGCGCACCAACAAAAGAAGAAAGGTGAAAACCATGCATGCATGTTGCCATGTACTAGTACCTTAATATTCCTCATCATGGATCGCCTCCATTAGAGCTTTAACTATATATGTATGAACAAACCACTTAAGATCTAGATCACTTTGAAGTAGAAATTTTTTGCATTGAACGCAATAAAACTACCATGATCTAATTGGGATGTAGATTCGCTTAATTATAATAATTTCTAAATATGAAAATTGAAGACTCGATCCTAAATAGTCATCAATTTAAAGAATGATCAGGTTTTAATATGAGAAATGATATTTATAGTCATAGAGTACGCAGATATTAATTTTACTCTTTTTTTTTTAAATGAGTAAATATGTGACTCATATGAAAAAAATTAATTTTTTAATAATGAACCATTTTCAAAAGAGATGTGTGACGCTAGCTTGCACAACCTATAACTGTATCTAACATTAATATTTTAATATTAGATTGTGCTATAAGTTACATTATAAAAAAATCCAATATAAGTTTCCGCATATATATTCTCGTCCTGATGTAATAAAGGCTTCAAAAAAATAAAGTTTAAAGAAATAAGATAGCATATGCACATTTGGTCGTGTGGTTGTTTCAGAAAGTCATGAACAAGGAATTGTTTGTTCTTGAATATAAATATATATATAACTACGTACTTTCGATGTAAAATATAGTACTTGACTTGAATATTTAGATCTGTTCTTTTGAATTGAAAAGTCATTCCAAAATTAATTCAACCTTTCGCTTGATCATCAAGGCTTAATAAGCTGATCTTGAAATATCGCTGTGTGCTGATCGCATATATGAAGAAATAATGGGTATCCCGTAATCCTCCAGAATAGTAAAAAAATCAAAGTAGTTGAGGCTGAATTATAACAGATAATAAATTAAGGATGGTTTGGATATCCAAACTTAAAACTATTTCATCTCATATAATTATTATAATTTTTATAAATTTGTATATAAAATATAATAAATAATTTAATTTTTTTAAAACTTAAAACAAAATTAATATTAACAAATTATATTATAATAATATTTTATTTAATTTTTAACAAAATATTTCATCTCATTTTATCTAAACTATATAAACAAACGATGCTGAGCAAAAAAATTTTAACCGGAAATTGACTCTTAGCTCCCATAGAATTTTCAACGGTTGAAGATAGAAGTTATTTTAAATAGTATTTTTTAAGGATTATTGTATATAATTATTTTATAAATCTCTATGAAAGAGGGTAGTTTTATAGAAGTAGTAATAGCCTAACAATTTATTTATAATTTATAGACAACTTAAAATATAATAATATTTTTTATTAAATTGAAATACAACAAATCAAAAATAAAAGTCAAAATAAAGTTTAAACTAAGTGAGTTGTTTGTTGGGCGTATCTTTTCTCTTGTTTGAAACTTATGATATGGTTCTTGTTGTAATAAGAGGCACCGGCAAGGGGATTTATGTAAGACACACTATATATACACGCACATTGATTCGTTCAAGCTCAGAAGTTGGGTTTCAACTTGCAGAGGCTGCAGGGTCCATCTATCCTTTCCACTTTCTCAATATCTAATTGATACACACACTCTCTCTCTTTCTCTCTCTCTCTGTGACTCCATGAAAATCGCTTCCACGCCTCTTCCTCTTCAAAATCTACACCTGTTTCAGGCAAGACCTGCCGGCTTCATGTGCCAGATGTCTCTCCTAAACCCTTTGACAAGACCAGTGGCAACTTGTTCTATATCACTGTCTGAAAAACAGCAAACATCGACTGAGTTAACTCGATTACACCTCGCCAACCTCGAGAAACTGCTCCAGAAGCCGGCTACCCCGCCGAACCAACTGGACCCTCAAACCCTTCACAAGGATTCCAAGAATAATGGGCCGATGGAAAACAAGGGAAAAGGTCGACTTGAAGGGCTTAACTTGACTAGACTCTGGCCAGAAGTGAAGGCCTCCGAGCAAATGTCGCCCCGAAATTTTAACCGGCTCCAGCGACTCCTATCAAAGACAAATGAATACTCTCCGAGAAATAATCTTGGCAGCAGATGGCGCGAGTACCATGGCAGCAACCACTGGAAAGGCCTTTTAGACCCCCTCGACGAGAACCTCCGCCGAGAGGTGGTACGGTATGGCGAGTTTGTTCAAGCCGCCTACCAATCATTTCATTCAAATCCTACCATGTCAGAAGATGGACCGCCCTCACCGCATCAAGTGGTGTTGCCCGATAGATCTTATAAACTGACTAAGAGTTTGTATGCCACTTCCTCCATCGGTTTGCCGAAGTGGGTGGATGAAATGGCACCGGATCTCGGGTGGATGACCCAACGGTCTAGTTGGATCGGTTACGTCGCGGTTTGTGATGATAAGAGGGAGATCCAACGGATGGGACGAAGAGATATAATCATTGCACTCCGTGGAACGGCAACATGTCTTGAGTGGGCCGAGAATGTTAGGGCCCAATTGGTTCAAATCCAAGAAGATAATGATGATAATAGTATTGATCCGACTCAAAGGCAATCAAAAGTTGAATGCGGATTCTTAAGCTTACACAAGACGAGTGGATCTCATGTGCCAAGCCTAGCGGACTCTGTGGTTGAGGAGATCCAAAGGCTCATGGACCTATATAAGGACGAGACCCTAAGTATTACTGTCACAGGTCACAGCCTAGGTGCGGCATTGGCTTTACTTGTAGCAGATGAAATCGGTACGAGAGCCCTAAACGTACCACCAGTTGCTGTTTTTTCCTTTGGGGGACCACGTGTTGGCAATAAAGCTTTTGCCAACCGTATGAATGCCCAAAATGTGAAGGTGTTACGAATTGTCAATTCCCAAGATGTGATCACTAAAGTCCCTGGTGTATTTGTAGGGGAAGAGCTAGACCAAAAGCTAAGAAACACAAGGGTTGGAGCGGTTGTTGACATGCTTGAGAAAAACATGCCATTAGAGTACTACTCTCACGTTGGAACCGAATTACGGGTTGATACGAAAATGTCACCGTATTTGAAGCCCAATGCTGACATGGCATGTTGTCATGATTTGGAGGCTTACCTACACTTGGTGGATGGGTTCTTGGCATCTGATGTTCCATTTAGGGAAAATGCTAAGAGGAGTTTAGGGAGGTTGCTACAAGATCAGAGATCGAATGTGAAGAAGTTATATACCAGAAAGGCAAAAGCCTTGACTTTAAATCTTGAAAGCGATAGACTGACCATGTCCGGTTGTTTGCCTAGTCCGACTTGATATTGCTTCATTGTAAAATGTCGCATACAATTCTTTAAAAAAAAAGAAAAGAAAAAGAAAGATACTTGCAATAAAACGTCAATTTTTTATTGTTTAATTCTACGGTTGCCTCTTTAATTACTCATTGTCCAAACCAAGAATTTCAGTCGCTACGTCGATCTATCGGTCTACGTTGGATGGTCCTCGTTTAGTAGTATAATATGCACGACAGCTACTTTCTGTGTTACTTATTATTTATTTGTTTATTATCCTTTTATCATAAAATAATAAATAATGCTACGTACAGTCGTGAAATTATAAACGCCATCGCTTTAAAAAAGAGTAGGATCCACGATTAAAAAGTTAGTTTTTTTTTTCATGAGTCTCATATTAATTCATTTTTTTTAAAGCGACTATACGCCGCTTGCACAACCACGACTGTAAATATCATTTCTCTAAAATAATATGGCATTAAATGATTATATATTATTTTATTTGTAAACTTACCCTATAGTGCACATTATAAAATAATAAGAGAATAAATATTAATAAATAGATTTTTTTTCTTTGCACTTTTATTTTCTGTGTTAATAAAATTCGTTCCCCCAACAGTTGGTCAGTCCCCTGTGTAAATCGTTGTCGGCGTAAAACCATGTAGACTTTTAGCTTTGAATTAATTGCAAAAGTAGTTCTTGAATTTTCATTCCTTGATATTGAAAAACTCTTAGTTATGCTAATCTCTTGTTAATTGTCTAAATGGTAATTATCATGTGGAAATACTATTAAAATATCATGTCTAAACAATATAGAAAAGTGGTTTTGGAAACATTAGAAAAAAACCAATGAATGGTTTTAAAAATAGGAAAATATAAAAATATTTTCTTTTTTTAATTTTCTAGTTTTAGACAGATTTTAAGGTATTTTAAACCTTTTATTAAAGAACCTATAGTATATAGTTTTAAGTATTTTTAAGGTGGCATATCGATGCGAGGGCTTGTCGTTTTTTGGTTAATGCGTGGCAAAGTAGCTACATGAAAGGTTTCAAAATCAACATCCAAATGGGTTTTTTGTGACCCTTCAAATTTCATTTGAGATCGGACGGATATTTGAAGTGTCGAGATATGACACATAATATTCTCTGCTCCCATTTATGACATATAAATTACGATATTCCTAACTTGCATCTAATAGTATGCAATATTCATAATGGATAATTTTTTTATTGAGCAATATTATGCACCAAACTGAAAACATTTCAAACACTTAAAACATACTTCATAGATAAAAATATACTAAACAATCATGATCACAATACTAGTCTAAAATAGTTGTAATCAAAAGCGTTATAGAGATTCAACTTCATAAATACAAGTAGTAAACTAAGTTAATTACTATAATATCATCGACGTCACATCGTTTCCAGTTAGTTGATTTGCGGTTCTCCTTCAGTGACTGAAATAAGATCTACCATTCAGGAGAGAATGGTAGTTGGGACTATCACAGTGAGATTTGCAATATATTTGATTATAAATTTCAGCAAGTTAACAAAAAATCTCCACACTAATTAATGATGCATGCATGGCAAAAAAACATGAATAAATAATTGAAGTCATAAGTAAGCATAGTATAACTTGACATAAAATATAGCATAACTGACATAACTTGAATTGAAATGTATACTAAATTTGACTTGACATGACAAAAACTTGATCTGAGACTTGACTTGACATGAACATTACTTAAACTTGAACATAACATGAACTTAAATTTGAACGTAACATGAACTTAGACTTGAATATAACATGAACTTGAATTTAAACGTTACATGAACTTGGACTTGAATATAACATAACATGAATATGAACATAAAATAATATGAATGTAAACTTGAAACATATTCTTGTCTCATGAGGTTATCATAATTTTTTTATTTCCTTGGGTTACCATGATAGCATAGTATTATTTCATGGGGTTACCATGATAAAGTAGTCTTATCTCATGGAGTTGCCATGATTTAATAACAATGAACTGAACAATAACTTAACTGCACAAGATCGTACAGAAACGTAAACTTGACATGACTTGAAAGGCTATTCCTAGGATATACAAACTGTACTCGAGATGAAACGTAATATGAAACAAAATGACAAAAGTCCTACCGTTGACTTGTACATAATTCAAAGTATTTGAGATAAAAATGTTTCATAGTCATAACATGTAACAGACAATATTTTGTAACATGGCATAAATATAATAGACTACTTCCATGACATGGCATACTTGCAATAGTGAATATTTTGTGATATCACATATATGTAACAGATAACATACATATCATAATATACTTGCAATGTATAGTAATATATGACAAAATATATTATGTAACAGATAAATATCTCGTGATAGAATAAATTATGTGTAACAGATAAATATGTAATGATGTGGCATGATATAACATATATGATAAAATATATACATACATTGTAGTTCCTTTACTTATCACACATATACAGTAAACTGATGTAAGTCAAAATCTAACTTATCTCGATCTTCACATTTTTACGTAAAACTCAAGCGCAATCACGAGAAAATGAAAGTAGTAATTCTAAATATTAGAACTTAATCACTAACAATTAGAAATATGGAAAAATACTAACTTAGAGAAAAATTACTCTACATGTGAAAAAATGATTATTTTACCCATAAACTAAGGATTTTGCATCCTAACTCCAAAATCACCAGGTATGTAAATTTTGTCCTAAACTCAAATATCAACTTTGAAAAATTTAAAACTAGACACAACTATGAAAACTTCTTAGGGGCCGAAACATGCATAAGCTATTTCGCCTTGATTTTTGTTACAATTCTTCTAAATTTCAAAACTCATGATTAAATCACATTTTTGCAACAAAGATCTTCCTATCCTAAGTTTAAAACATTCAATAAAAATATTCTATTCATCAATACTAAACTTTAGTAAAAAAATCCAAACTTTTTAACTAAAAATGCAAATCCTTGAATAATAAGGTTTGATCCATTTCAAAACATCTCCAAGAAATTCAAATTTTACTTTTAACATATTCATAACATATTTCTAAGAATAACCATGTTTTGAATAATCAAACAAAAGTCACCAAAAATCACTAAACAACATCTTGAGCATTAGGTTTCATCCTAAGTCTAAAAAAGAATTTGTTTCTAAACTAGTTTTGATTAACCCCTTGATCTATGACTTCAAAGGATTAGATCTTCAAACCAAAACATCCCATAGTTTAAAATGGTATCCTAAAACAAATATAAAATTTAAACTCAAAATCACATGGTTCAAACTCAACCAAAACATCCCATGGTTTAAAAAGATGTCCTAAAATAGATCCAAGCTTTAAACTCAAATCACATGATTAGAAATCAACCAAAACATGGATCTAGCCAAAAACATCAATCATTTGGCTTAACTGAAAATCTTCTTGCATAAAAATTCATATTTTTTAAACTAATATCAAATATCTTCAAACTAACATCTTAGGATGTATATAAGAGGCTTAGGAGCCTCAAATAAAAACACCAAAACTATTAGAATAAGATTAAACCATAAAAGATCTAAACTTTCTTAAAACAGAAACTATATTTCCTCTTCCAGTTTCTAAGTTTCTAGATTTAAGAAAATATTTCATCAAAAGTTTTAATCATGTAACAAATTTTCAACCAATAATCAGATACACATTTTAACAATACTCCATAAAAAGTTCGGACCAATATCTCTCTCTCTCTCTCTTTTTTTTTTTTTTTTTTTAATAAGAAAACCACTTTCATTCATAACCAATCAGTATTACAAAAGTAAATCAGTCCATAGGACTTGTTCAACACTAGGGGGAATAGACTCCCACCAAACATTTGGATCAATAACATTTCTTGCAAACCTTGCTACTCTATGTGCTGATTCATTTGCTTCCCTATTGACATGCACAATCGAGCAAACTGGTAGTCTAGTCTGCAGCTGCTTGATATCTGTAACCACATTCCCAAACATAGAATTGGATAGCTCAGGTTTTGATAACTCTTGAGCTAAAATCAAAGAGTTTGTCTCAATGCTTAAAGATTGCAACGCAAGAGGGATACAAAATTGCAAGCCTCTCAGTATAGCAACTAATTCAATCTCTAAAGGCTCCATCACTACGGCCTCCTTTTTACTAATCGCCAGTAGCATCTTTCCTTCCCAATCTCTTAGAATGAGGCCGACCCCTGCATTGCCATCAGCATGAAAGATTGCTCCATCCACATTGAGCTTTGTCATCCCTTGTGGAGGCAATTGCTACTTGGTCATTCTCTGAATACCACTATGATTAAGGCCTTTTATTTCCTTATAAGTCTTATGCAAACAAAGAGCATGATTGATTACCTTTACTGCTTCCAACTATTTTTCCTCAAACACCCACTGATTTCTTCTATACCAGCATGCCCAAACAATCATAAACAATCTTTCCAACTCCTCTTGACAGTGATTACCTTGTACTCGAGCAACTATCTCTCTAAAGTCTTCATGTGGTCCTGCAAGCTTGGCTTGAGGAAACTGTTGATCCCACATTTCAGTAAGCATCTGACATTGTTAATGAGCATGTGCTGTGCTTTTGATACCTGCAAAACACAATTGGCAGGTGGCTTTCATTTATAAGCACTCCACGCAAAAATCTTAACCTTATGGGGGACTTTCATCCTCCAAATAGCCTTCCATGGCTTTTTATCTGCTTTACTCCTAGAGCTTTCCCCCTCTGTTGGTGCTGTAGCCAAAGTTTCAAAACATTTATAAGCACTTTTAACACTAAAATAGCCATTCCTCTCCATGCCCCATAGTAACTTGTCCTCATGGTTTTTTGAGCTAAGAATAATTTTCAGAATTGCATCAGCAGGTTCAGGGGCCAATAGGCTTCTGACTTTGTGAACATCCCACCACCCAGAATTCTGATCAATTAGAACCTCTACTCTTTGGTCATCTTCTGTTGATACCACTTCTGACTGTTGTAAACATTTGAATCTAGGCACCCAATGGTCTTCCCATAACCTTATCATTCTTCCATTCCCAACCCTCCACCTGCATCCTTGCAGAAGTTTGTCTTTCACTGACCATATGCCCCCACACAAAAGATGGATTATGTCCAAGAGTTGTAGTCTGAAAATTCAAACTTGGGAAATATCTAGCCTTGAATATTTTGTGAAGTAGGCTCTCCTCATTTTACATAATTTTCCAGTGTTGTTTTGCAAGTAAAGCCTCATTAAAAATCCTTAAATATCTAAACCCCATTCCCCCATCAGCTTTAGGTTCACACATCCAGTTCCAACTTACCCAATGTATCTTCTTTTCTTCCTTTTTCTGTCCCCACCAAAACTTAGCCATCATATGTTCTAATTCATATCAAAGAGAGTTGGACAACTTAAAATAGGACATAGCATATGTTGGGATAGCTAAAGCCACTGCCTTGATTAGAATTTCTTTGCCCCCTTAAGATAAAAGCTTTTCCTTCTATTGGTATAGCTTGGACCAAACTTTGTGCTTTATGTTAGAAAAAGCCCTCATTTTATCTCTTCCTACCATTGATGGTAGGCTTAGATATTTGTCATAATTCTGGTAAGCTTGAACTCCCCAAAAATAAAAGATTTGTTGCAAAACTTCTAAGTGGACATTGTTGCTGAAAACCATTGCAGTCTTCCCTCTATTGATTCTTTGGTTTGATGTGTTCTCATAAGTTTCAAGGATTCTTTGTAACTCCATGTTCTCTTGAAGAGTGGCCTTTCAAAAAAGGATGCTATCATATGCAAATAGCAACTGACTCACCATAGGAGCCCCCCTGCACACTCAAATGCCTGAAATTTGCTTTCTTGTGCTAGCTTCAGTCAAAAGAGATATTAGACCCTTAGTCCCCAATAAGAAAAGATATGGAGATAGTGGATCTCCCTGTCTAATCCCATGAGAATGATAAATAGGGCCAACTGGTTCACCATTAATGAGTATAGAAAAAGAGACTGTTTTGACACAAAGCATGACTAAAGAAATCCACCTAGAAGCAAACTCCATGTGTTTCATTACAGCCTCCAAATAATGCCATTCAAGCCTATCATATGTTTTGCTTATATCTAACTTAATAGATATGTAACCCTCTTTACCGGTTCTTTTTCTTCTTAAATAATCAATCATTTCATAGGCTACAAAGATATTATCAGAAATGACACAACTTGGTACAAAAGCACTTTGAGAGTTGGAGATTACTTGGGGGTAGGACAAGTTTCAGCCTATTTGACATAACCTTGGAGATCAACTTATAAATGACATAACAAAGACTTATGGGATGATACTGGGATACTAACTCAGGCTTTTTAGCTATAGGGATGAGAATAATGAAAGTATGATTTAACTCAATAGGATATTGACCTTCATTAAGAGCATGCAACACAGCCTTTGTCACAGACTTTCCTACAATATGCCAGTATGTTTGATAAAAAATGAGAGCCATATCATCGAGTCTAGGAGATTTGGTATGGTCCATTTGTTGTAATGCAATCTGTACTTCAACTTCTATAAAAACCTTAGTGAGGTCTTCATTCATTGCTGTTGTTACCCTGCCTTGTAAAGAAGATAACAAATCATTGCTTGTTGAAGTACCATTTGATATAAACATCTCTTCAAAATACTTCATGATCAACTCATCCCTATGCTCATCTTCTTGCCACTCTCCATGTTCATCCTTCAGCCTTGTGATTGTATTCTTTTATTTCCTTTGACTGGCTTTACTATGAAAATACCTGGTATTTTGGTCACCGCCTTTTAACCAAAGTGCTTTGATCTCTGCCTCCATAGTATTTCCTCCCTCTCCAGCCATATTTGTACTTCCTCTCGTGCTTGCTGTACTGCTACTCTATTTGGAACTCTTGAACTCTCAGCTTGAATCTTTTCTAATTGCACCCTTGCCAGCTTCAATCTCTTCTAAATTGTTCCAAAGCTAGCTTTGTTCCAACTTAATAGACTGTCACTACACCTCGAGATCTTATTCACCACCTCTCCAATAGGTCCATTACCATAATGAACATGCCAAGCCTTCACAATTACCTTCCCACACTCTTCACTTTCTGTTCAAACTGCTTCAAACCTTAAAGGTTTTGGACCCCTGAACTTTTGTAAAAAACCCTCAGTTTGTAGCACAATTGGGCTATGATCTGAATATGCAGCAATAGAATGAAAGACCTTTGCATATGGAAAATCTCTACACCATGCATTGTTTGCTAGGGCTCTATCTAGTCTTTCATGAATAGCATTAACCCCTTCTCTACTGTTTCACCAGGTGTACTTGATTCCCTCATAACCCAAATCTAGTAAGGCACAATCATCTATCAATCTTCTAAAACTCTCCATTTGATATTTAGATCTATTCATCCCACCATTCTTTTCAACTCGGCTAGTGATTTCAATGAAATCTCCCATCACCAGCCAGCTCCCATGATCACCCCTATTTAAAAGTGTCATTAAGTCCCAAGTTTCTACCCTCCTACTGGTTTCTGGATGCCCATACAAACCTGTAAATTGCTAATAACCCCCACTACTACTATCCTTCACTTCAGCATCAATGTGATGCTTAGAGAAGCTTTTAATGGTCAACTCAATCTCCTTTCCCCATAACAAACAAAGACCTCCACTCCTTCCCTCACAATCCACTGTTAGGAAATTTTGGAACCCGCATAACTAACTCAATCCTACTATCCAATATCTATCCATTAGCTTGGTAAAAAACTTACAATTAACACACTCTCTAGTTTATTGCCCATAATGAATTTTATGGGGTTTAAACAATTTTGATAGACCCAATAATCTTCAAATAGAATAAATAAGATATCCACGTAAACTAAACTAAAAAAGGAACAATGTTCCTGAAGGGAACATTGTGAGAAAATACTTACAAAAGCTTTCAAACAGGTGTGTAAAAGAACTTAAAAAAGTTGTCTAAGAGAGTCTTTTGTGTTCTTTCAAAGAAAAATGAAAAGAAAGATGAGTTGCATGTAAAATGGGCTGGAGGGCTTCTTACACAAGTGAGGGAAGATAATAAGGTCGTGAGGGAGCTTGAGTGTTGGTATTGCCAACCCAAATCGGTAGACAAAATATCCTAAGATATCTCTCTCCTAGCTACCTTGTAGAAGTAGAAGACTGAAGTGGCTTCTAGCCTTTCACTTCAAGTACACTCTAGGATCTTCTTGGGCAGATATGGTCAACCAAGTGGGGTGTAGTACTAGGGTTGTACACCAAACCGAAAAATCAACTTTCACTAACAGAAACCGACCTCCAAAACCAACTGAAACCGACTAGTGTTGGCGGGAAAGTTAAATATATAGGAACTAACGTCGGTCGGTTCAGTTTGCTGTTCAACCCCAGGAAAAATCACTTAATAGGATGACGCCAGCTATACCTTTTTTTCCCTCTATACCTATAGAGAAAAGACGCCATTTCACTTTAATGAGTGAGACAACACCATTTAAACCCTGGACTAAGAAAAAAAATTTAATGGAATGGTGTTGTTTGGCTTAAATGGGATTAAACAAAGTTACGAACCCTACATCTAGCAAGTCATGTGTAGATTAATGCCCATATGTTAAGCCAAATTCTATATTTTTCCCATCATGAGCAAAAGAAGATCCACCTTCAACATAAGAGTTTGGATCACTTTTGTTAAGATGACCATCATCCCCAAATATAGTAGTTGTATCATCAGTTGGATCTTGCATATATAGAGTTATGAGTACATATTATAAATCATATTCAATATTGAGAATAATAAGACATCTATTATACCTCGGCTTCTTCAACATTTGAATGATCATCTTCTTGAACCCCTTACTCCAATGCATTCCTAAGTAATAAGTGTTCTATGATGGCATTATAAGTTTTTCTTCTTCTAAGTTGTTTCTCTTGAAGCCTTAAATTATAATGTACATAAACAAGATCATTAAGCCTTTTTTCAGCTGGACTATTATGTCTCTTTGTATGAATTTGATCAAATATACTCCAATTCCTTTCACAACTAGAGGATGAACAAGTTTGGCTCAAGACCCTAATTGCAAGCTTTTTCAAATTTGGACAACTAATGCCGTGTTGTTGCCACCATGGAGGTACAAAATAAATATAAGTTTGACAGCTATTTTATATATATGAAGGAAGACATTTTCAAAAAGTCCATTGTTGTTTTAAAATAAACGCATGCTTGCAACTCTTTCCTATTCCTGATAACCGAGTCATATCCAAAATCTCCTTTTGCATTAACAAAGTCATCAATCCACAAAAGAGTCCCTATTTGGATAAAATAAATTTAACAAAATACTTTCATAAAATCTCCTCAATAACGAAGCATTGGATTCAGAAAGTAAGTTGCTACGTGAAGTGAATAGGGGTGTGCACTGACTTAGTCGGGATCGGATTCCCCTAAATCCGGCTTTGACTCTGACTTTTTTAGAGTTCAAATTTGAATTCTAACTCCAGCTTCGACTTGTGTAGGATCTGATCCGACTCCGGCTTCTTCTTGTTGGAGCAGAGTTGGTTTGAGCTTTCAGCTTTGGGCTTTTTTTTACTTTCATATTTAGCTCATTTTAAAAAGAAAAAATTATGGGCTTTCAAATTTAAATTTTTACAAAAAATAAACAACTAAAACTAAATCATTCACTACTAATTTACTTCTAGACTAATATCTAACTTATTTTTATACTATTTGTTTTTTTTTTTTTTTTAAAGAACGAGCTTCATTCATTAGATTAAATGTTGAATACAAGGAGGGTAGTCCTCAATAATTACATGGTCTTCCAAGCAATTGAGAGCATATTTTGTCAAACAATGAGCTATAGTATTGATTTCCCTATGGACATGTTTAACAAACCAGCTTCTAGTCTTTGATATAAGAAGTTTGATATCTCTGATGATGATGCCAATGGAACTCCAACTTTCTTCCTGTTGTTTGATAGCTTGGATCACTGCAAAAGAGTCACCTTCTAGGATGAGTTGGTGAAGCCCAAATTCAGCATAGAAAGAAGTGACTCTAAGTGCTATTGCAGCTTCCCACAGTAGAGGATCAGGGGTTAAAGGTATAGAGGAGCATAGGGTGGCAGTGACCGGTGCAAAACTGCAAGTGCACAGTATCGTAGTTTTATAGTAAAGTAATAAGAAGAGTATCGTCCTCAAGGATTAGTACCTTACGTTTGCCAAATACCAAAATTATACTAAACTTGATTTTATCTAGAGGAATCACTAAGATTTTTGTAGTTGCAATCTAAACTAGATCAACTCAAAGAAAAATGTGCAAAGGAAATAACACTGACGTTCGAAGATCAAATTAATGGGAAGAAAACTTCTAGGAAATCGATTTCACCTACTTCTTCACTATGCTTTTCTCATCCAGCTAATTTAATTTAAAACTCTTTTGTCTATTAGCAAATCTCTAATTCATCCAAAAGCCTTTTTCGATAGTCAATTGGAATTGACTCTTAGTTATCAATTCATACAAGAATATGCAAATTCAATAATCAAGAACGCAATAAGACCAATGATTTAATTGCTACATAGGTTCATACAAGTCTTTCGATCTCTATACTTACCTATGCTGAAATATCCAAGATCTACCCTATGATTCCCTCTTTCGATAGCAAATCACAAGATTACTTATCATCTAATCATTGGCCAGTTAATTAGAAGCAATAAATTCAGAATAAATCAAATAAACAAAGAGAGAATTGCATTAAATTAGTATAGACAATCAAGCATAGTTCGGAAATAGGTTACATCGTTTTCCTAGAATGAAGAAAATTTAGCTCATGCTAGAAATGGAATTCAACATAAACGAATTCACCATAATTGTTCTGAGAAGATGGGAAGAAAATAAATACTGAAAAATCCTCCTTGCAGCCGCAACTCGTCGTCAAAAGCTCAAGGGAACGATTCAACGCTTTTCTCCCGTTCGTGCTCGTGTATGATTCCAACGTACGTGCAATAATTGGAATTCCCTCTCCAAAAACAGATGATTTGAATCCCTCTAGCTATGTTTTTCTCTCCCAAGAAGTGTTCTCCAGTCAAAACTCGCGGCCCTAGAGTGAAAAATTGCTTTTATATGGTGTGACGGCGGAAAACCTAAAATCTGTCAAAATACGATGTTCGCTCGAGCGGGGTGTCGAGCGCACATCGAGCGTTCGGCTCTGTCTGATTTCGCTCGAGCATCTTGTCGAGCGCACGTCGAGCGTTCGACTCTGCCTGATTTCGCTCGAGCGGCCAATGTCTCCGCTCGAGCGATCTTTGTTTTTCAGCAACCTGCTCGAGCTCCCTGTCGAGCGGCAATCGAGCGTTTGAATCTGCCTAAATTCGCTCGAGCAGCCAAAAGCCTCCGCTCGAGCGAACTTGTAAAATCTGCAATATGAAATTTTTGCAAGTCATCAGGCAGTGATCCAGCCTGCAGAATCCTTGACCACCACTCCTATGCCCACCAAGAAGTTGCCTTTATTTAGAGTTGCATCCCAGTTGACTTTAGAGAAACCTAGAGGGGGTGCAATCCATTGGGTGTCAGGGGTATCCTTACCATAGGCTGTTTTGAGTTACCTCCTTGCCAGGCGATAATGGACAGCAGCTCTATGCTAATTTGTTTAGAGACCCAGAGAGGAGATTTAAATAGCCTCTCAAATATCCATGTGTTCCTTCTATGCCAGATCATTCTAGTAGTGACAGCTACTTCAGTGAATTCTTCAAGAGAGAATTGATCCACAATAGATACCAGGACTTCTTTAAAAGAACCATCCATTACACAAGATTTTTGGAGTCTCCTTGAGCATGACCACCACACATATTGGGTAGCACTATAGAACTAGAGAGCATGAGATACTGATTTAGGTTGGAGATGACAGATTGGGCAATGAGGGGACTCTACCACCTTCCTTAAGTGTATACTGAGATTAGTGGGAAGGGACTCATTGGCAACTTTTCAAAGAAAGGATTTAGTGGCACGGGGAGCCTTGATGCGCCAAAGTTTGTGCTAGAAGCTTGAGGTGGTATCCTGCCTAGAGGACTGACCTTTACTATCTTCCTTCATGGTGCCTTGTAGGTGGTATGCACTCCTCACTAAGAACTTCCCATTGGCTAAGCATTTTCAGGTTAGTAGATTATGGTTTCCACAAGGATTGATAGGCAGCCTGATAATCATATTAGCCTCTTGTTCTGAGAAGATAGCATAGATGAGAGGTAGGTTCCATTGCAAAGAAATTGAATTTATGAGCTCAGAAACTGTTGCATCAGATGGCAAGACACTAACGAGGGATTGAACTTGAAAAGTTGAGGGACATGGTAGCCATTTGTCTTGCTAGATCTTTACATCATAACCATTCCCTAATTTCCATAGGAGGCCTTCTATGAGGAGGGGCCTTGTTGATAGGTAGCTTTTCCACACAAAGGAATCATTCCCTCTTTGTTTAGCTGAGAGGAAGTCTGATGAGGGGTAATATTTAGCTTGAAGCACCTAAGCTACAAGGAATGAAGGGTTTTGGAGAATTCTGCAACCTTTCTTGGCAAGCAAGGCCAAAATAAAGTGTTCAAACTCCTGAAAACCCAAACCTCCCTCCTGCTTTGGTTTCCCAAGAGCTAGCCAATTAATCCAATGGATTTTTGATTTGTTATCCTCTTGACCCCACCAAAAGGATTGCATGAGCTGGTTAAGACTCCTTAGGATGGTTTTAGGGAGCTTAAATATGCCCATGCTGTAGATAGGAATTGACTACAGGATATATTTTAGCAAGACTTCTTTACTAGCTTGAGATAGCACATTAGTTTCCCAGTTAGACATCTTGGCTTTGATTCTATCAAGTAGTGAGCTAAAAGTTTTGGCCTTGTTTCTCCCCCACATAAGAAGGAAGTCCCAAATACTTGTCAAATGTACCAGAGGCTTTGATTCTTGTTGACTCAAGGATGGCTTGTTGTATCTCTAGTTTGGTGTTGCTCCTAGAGAAAATGGAGGATTTGTCCAGATTAAGTCTCTACCCAGAAGCTTGCTCATAAGTGCTGAGATATTTTGTAGTCTGCTCCACTCTGCTGGGATGGGTTTGTAGAAGACTAAGCTGTTCTGTGCAAAGAATAAATGATTTACACAAAGAGCTCCTCTTACAACTGGAATCCTAGATATTGAACGCTGCAACTCAGCTTGATTTAATATAGAAACTAAGTATTTTAGAGCAGATAATAAAGAGGTAAGGGGAGAGAGAATCTCCTTGCCTGATTCCTTGAGTAGGTTGGAAAGATTCTTGAGGGATACCATTAATTAAAATAGCGTAGCTCACAATGGTGACACATTGCATCACCAACTCAACCCATGTGCTGTCAAATCCCATTTTGAGCATAACAGCATGTAGGAATCCCCACTCCACTTGATCATAAGTTTTGCATATCTCGAGTTTGAGAGCCATATACCCACTTTGTTTCCCTTTTAGTTTGTTTTGCATTGAGTGTAAAAGTTCATAGGCAACAACCACATTGTCAGAGATCAACCTCCCTGGAACGAATGCACTCTATGTAGTGGAGACTAGGCTGGATAGAATAGGCTTTAGTCTATTAGTAAGTGCTTTGGTAATGATCTTATAGAAAACTTTTCATAGACTAATAGGTCTATAGTTTGTGATAGCTTGAGGGGATTTCTTTTTAGGAATCAGTGAGATGAAGGTTTGGTTGAGTTCATGGAGACCCTTCCTAGTGTTCAGTAGCTCAATGATTGCTCCAGTTACCTCCTTCTCAGTAGTGGCCTAGTGATGGTGATAAAGCATAGCTGGGAAGCCATTTGTGCTAGGTGAGCCTAGCGGGTTCATTTCTTTTATGGTTTTCTCCACTTCCTCTATGGTGTATTCTTTGGTAAGGAAGTAGTTCATATCTTTATTGACTAAAGGTTGGAAAGAGTTGAAGACAACAACCATACTTGTTGGATTAGAGGTGGAAAACAGGCTTTGGTAGTAAGATTGGAAAGTCTTGACAATATCTTCTTGGCTCGAGGCTAGAGCTCCATTCTCACTGGTAATACTTTTAATTGAGTTCACCTATCTTCTATGGGATGCACACTTGTGAAAAAATTTGGTATTCCAATCCTCCTCCTTAAGCCACTTCTGTTTGGCCCTTTGCTGTCATTTCAACTCTTCTTCCTCAAGGTACTTATCCACTTCTCTCTGTAAAGAGTTGATCTGGTCATTAATTGACCAGTATTGGAGTTTTGCAATAACCTTAGCCTTTGTCTCTTCTAAGTGAGGAGTCTTCTCTGGTTTCTAAAGGCCTCCTTGCTTCAAACCTTTAGCTTATCTTTATAGATATTTAGACCTTCTGGAGTGTTAGCTACCTTAGAACTAAAGAAAAGGCCTTGCATCGAGGCTATCTGAATAATCTCGACACAACCCTCTCTCTTGCTCCATGTAGCTTCATATCTAAACACTTTCTATTTGGGGGCAACTGTTCGAGCATAATTCGAGCACTGGGTGAATAGGGGATTGTGATTTGAGCTTTAGATTGGGAGAACATAAGTTTGGTTGTTTCCAAATAGGTGAAACTACTCATTATTGACAAGGGTTCTGTCTAGCCTGACTTTGGTAAAGTCCAAACCCTCTCTCTTGTTACACCAAGTAAACTTGGACCCTATGTAACCAATGTCCAGAAGACCACAATCCATTAAGGCTAACCTAAAGTCCTCCATCTGCTGGAAGGGTCTTACGTTGGAGCTAAAGTGTTCTTCCTAAACGATAATTTTATAGAAATCCCACATGCACAACCAAGGGTTATGGATACAAGAATGGATTGCTCTAAGCATGTCCCAACTTTCCTTCCTTTTTGCAACCACTAGTTGCCCATAAAAGCCTATTACAGCCTGCCTCTTGTCCAAAATTGAAGAGAGGATGGAAAGAGATATGTGGTTGTTAGAATAGGTGTCCAACATTGCTTCCACCTCGTTCTTCTAGAGAAAGGCCAGGCACCACTCCTCCCAATATAGTTAACAACAAAACTATGATCAAAGCCTATTTTATTGCGAATGGATTCAATCCTTTCTCTCTTACATTTGGTTTCACTAAGGAATATTACTTTCGGGCCCTTAACCCTTAACCTTCACAATTAAGTGAAGTTCCCGAACTGATCAAGGGTTCTCAAGTTCTCGATAGTTTTATACTAAGTGTTTCATGGGGACTGGCAGGTCTGTTGTTTCTTCCTGGTCATGATGGGCTCTAGACACCCTCCGGGCTTATCAGCATCATGCATAGGTAGATCTAAGGGACCATGATGGGCTTTAGGCCCAAGCGCCCTAGCCCTTCTCTTCTAGCTAGGCCCACTCCTTGTTTTGTTAGACGGAAGTGGTTTAATAGGAGAGTTCTAAAAAGGAGAACTAGCCTGAGGAACTACTCTAATAGTGCTATATGTATCGAGGATTACTAGAGCCAAGGAAGGGCAATTGTTCAGTTAGGCCATTTTGGAGCCAAAGGGAGCCTTTGTATGAGCTGCAATCAGGGGGGACGTCTCAAGGCTTTCAGAAGTTGCTTGAAGGGAAAAGTCAGAAAGGACTTTTGAGCCAGACTTGTTGCCCCTTCCATGTAAAGGTCCTCTCAGCTGGTAGTTGTCACGACTGCCAATGTCTGCTTGCTCAGAGGCTGCAGCAAAGAAATATTTTGCACCATATCCCATCCCAACATGATGCACACCTGCTATCCTCTAGTTTGTTTTGGCACCAATGTCCTGAGCTTTCAAAGTCTCCCCCCTCCTTGCTATAAGACTGATGGTTTCTCGTTTGGGATCTAACTCACAACTAGGGGCAGTATTGAGGGGTAGCTCCTCCACGTAAGTTACCCCCCAAGGCGGAATTGGGATATGTAGGACTTGAGTGTTTGATGACTCCATAGTGAAAGCAGAACAATGGTAAACGTTCGTATTTAAAAGGAATCCCGAAATGTTGCTCCCCCATGTTAATGAACTGACCTTGTGCTAGAGGTTTTGAGATATCAAGTAACACTTTCACCCTTAGGAAGCTTCCCCATGCCATCCCACTAGCATCAATGTCCACCGACAAGACTGAACCCATAGTTGCACCCAAACTTTCCTCCGTGGTCTTACTCATACCTGGAAAGTGGAGGTCGTGGAGTTTTAACCAGAATGGTTCTTTGGTAAAGGCGATGTCTTTGGGTGCCAAACAACCTTCACAATCGAATAAGCACACTATGACCTTGTCAAAAGACCATGTGCATCCCAAAAGGACCCTAGCCTTCTCTGGGACACTTTTGAACTCAACCAAAAACTTGTTAAAACCAATTCGAGGACTTGGCCCTCCACTTTCTAGACCTTGCTCATGGTAGCACAAAAGGCTCCTCTATTAACCTCCTTATCTGCTACGGCAAGAGCTACCACACACTTCTTACTCTTTTCTAAGGAGATCAATACTTCCTCTGTCGGAATGTGGAGTTCTTGTTTCTCCTCCTCAGTGAGACATAGACCCTCATAGAGGCTAGAGAGCTCCTCTACCATGGTCAAAACCAGAAGCAATGGACCAGAGACCACCAAACTATGGGGCTCCTCAAACTAAAGTCCAAGAGAGCAGACCTCTACGTTCAAAGAACTAGAGTGAAAACACCCCATCTTTCTTAGAGAGAGAGGGGACTCAAAACCTATTTTTTATGGACTTATTTTTATACTAGACTTATATTACAGTGTCTGATTACATATTATTATACTATAGTATTACATATTATTTTTAGTATCTAATTATTACATGTTGTTGTACTATAATATTACATGTTATTATATTATATTAGTATCTAACTTATTTATAACTTATTTTTACACTAGATTTATTTCTAGTGTCTAATTATATGTTATTATACTTTAGTAAATCAATATTATGTGTTACTAACTTATTATGTGTCTAGCTTTTTTTTATACTTGATTATGAATAGTAGTAATACTATGATATTTACTTATACTAAACTATATTGTTAGTCTATTTATATTATAGTGTAAGTATATTATTTTATACTAATTAACTCATATTAGTATATTATTGAATTTAACTATATAAGTTAAAGTTATATAACTATACTAGTATATTTGATAAATATATAGATAAATCCAACTCCAACTTCAACTCCATTTTATCGACGTCAGAATAGAGCCAGATTTAGAGTTAAATTTTCAGATTTTTACTTAGCCCTAAAAGTGGATGATGTTATTGCCCTTCCCATCTCTTGTCAATTATAGTAAAAAAAAGTTGATACTTTCTAGACTTGATTGTCATGCACTTCTTTTATCTCTATTTTCACTTTCAGCATGCCATAATAAATTTTTGGCATTGAAAGGAGTTCTTCACTATCAACATTTCATAGGACTTTCATGAGTGGTTTTTAGAGCATTTTTAATGGTTTCGTTGTCCTATCATTTAAAATATGTCATCAAAATTTATTTATTTTTATTTTATATACTGACTTTTATAATATATTATACACCAACTTATCTATTTTTTTATATCATTTTAAATATTATATTTTTTAATATATTTATTCATTTTAAATAAATTATAAAGTAGAAAGTAGAGAGAAATGAATAAAGAGTACTTCTTGAAGTGAAGAAAAAAGTAGAAAATATAGAGAAAAATGAATTATATATTTATACAAGCATGCACAATGTCCTATAGATGTAGAGGTTGTACTATAACAAACTGGATGTTAGTGATAAAATACATAATCTGTTGAATGGGCTATTTTAAACTATTTCCTTCAAATTTTACAAAAACATTTTATATAATCCATTGGAAATGCATAGTACTCTTGTGTTTCTTATTTTCATTTTGCAATAACAATTCTTTTCCCTTTTCATTCTGCATTCATTTTTCTCATTATCTTCCTCTACAGTGATATGAACAATACCATCTCCTTTTCTAAGCCCAAGGGAAGCTATTTCTTTATCCTCTAGAGCTTTTTTTCGTGCTACAACATTTCCAGGCACTTTTGCAATATGTTGCTTTAATCAAAATATTCCACTTGTTTTTTTTTTTTTTTGAAAGGTTAATATCATTGATAAAAAAAACTTAGGTCATACATGTATTGCCTTTCATTACAACCTTTTTTTATCACAACTAGACCATCTTCTAACCATACATTTTCCCTAACTTCTTTGATAGCTAACTTAGCTACTATGTGTGCTGCATTGTTTATAGACCTTTGGACAAAAAGGAGTTTCCAGGTCTGGTGCAACTCCAAAAGGTGCTGTAAGTCCTCTATCTCCTGAACAAGCCACGAGTTGTCTTCATTCTTGGAGTTGACTGAGTCTATTACTACTTTGGCATCCCCTTCAATTATAACTTGATTCAGCCCTAACTCACTACAAAGTTCCATAGCTCTGTGTAGGGTAGACACTTCAGCTTGAAAAGCCGAAAGAATATGGGTTTCAGGAGTAGTCAAGTTTGCTTGTAAGCCCCCTTCAGAGTCCCTCAATATGATCCCCATCCCCATACTTTCTTTGTCTTTGTCAAAAGCTGCATCGGAGTTTACTTTGAAGAAAGGCCACTCAGGTGGTTTCCACAACTGGCTGGGACCTCTTTCTTGGCTTCTTACTGCTTTGTTTGATCTCCTTGAGTGTAGCTAAATCTACCTGCGCCAATGCAACAATTGAGGCTGGATTCTTGGGTTGATTTTGAAAGGTATAATCATTCGTTCTGGTCCAAATGTGGTATAACATGACAGCAGCCAATTCAATGTTTTCCTGGGATAGTTTCTTAATCATCTCTCCCCATAGCTATTGGAAATCAAGGTAGACTCTTCTCCATTTCCTGAAAGTGCTTGTCTCCCCTCCCTAAATGTCTACTACCGCAGGACAGACCCATAAGGCATGCACAATTGTTTCTTTTTCTCTTCCACAAACTGGGCAGAGATAGTTCTCAACAATATTCTTTTTGTATAACTTGTCTTTTGTAGGAAGGATGTTGTTTAAACACTTCCAGATGAGAATTTTTACCTTACCTAGGACTTCTAATTGCCATAGATCTCTCCACTCTGAGTTTTTACTCCCAGCTGTTGAGGGTTCCCCTAAGCTCCTATTTGACAGTTTGGTTTCTAGAAAATAAGCACTCTTGACTGTGTAGGTACCTCTGTCTGACCCAACCCATATTCTTCGGTCGCTTGTCCCTCTCCTGCTGATTGGTATGGAACAAATAAGCTTGGCTTCCTCTTCCTTGAAAACTGATTGCACCAGATCTACCTTCCAAGATCTACTATCTTTATTTATCAAGGCCTCCGCCCTGGTCTCTGAGTCTAGTGTATTGACAGGAGTCTGAATCTGGTAGGTCACTGGCCTTGGCAGCCACTTATCCTTCTAGATTTTAATGCCACTTCCATTGCCCACCCTCCGAACCAATCCCTCCTTTAGTAGCCCCAAGCTTGACCAGAGACTCCTCCAGATGAAAGAAGGAGCTCTTTTCAACTTTGCATCCATTACATCACAATTTGGAAAGTATTTTTCCTTGAAGATAAGAGAGACTAGTGAGTGTGGATCTTTTATTATCCTCCATATTTGTTTTGCTAGTAGGGTTCTATTGAAACTGCAGAGGTCCCTAAACCCCAAACCCCTTGATTTTTAGCTGCACCCAAATACTTCCAGGTTTTCCAATGGATCCCTTTGCCCTCCCCTCCATGACTCCACCAGAAACAGGCCAAGAGTGCTTCAATTTCCTTTAAAAGCAAGACTGGCATCTTGAAAACACTCATGGAATAGGCTGGAATTGCCTGTAGCACACTCTTAATTAGCACTTCCTTTCCTTCTGAAGATAGGAGTTTGGTTTTCCAACTGTTGATTCTCTTCCAAATCTTCTCCTTAAGGCTTTTGAAAGTATCATATTTTGATCTTCCTACCACTGTAGGAAGGCCAAGATATTTGTTGTAATTGTTGCACCTAGAGCCATTCACTTGCTGCAATATGAAATCCTTAGTCTCCATCTTGGTGTTAGAGCTTAAAAAGACACTAGTTTTCTCTTTATTAAGGATTTGGCCCTATGCTTCCTCATAAAGGTTCAAGAGTTCATAAATCTGGTAACATTCCACCAGCCTTGCTCTACAAAAAATAACGCAATAATCAGCAAAAAGAAGGTGGTTGATTCTCAGTCCACCTCTAGTCACTACCACCCCCTTGATGTTTCCACTTGATTCAGCCTTGTACAACAGTGAGCTAAGCCCTTCTACAAAGATCAAGAAGAGATAAGGTGACAAGGGATCACCTTGTCTCAGTCCTCTCAAGGGAAAGATGATCTCACCTGGCTCCCCATTAATGACAGTAGAGTAGGAAACTCATTTAACACATGCCATCAAAAGGTCAGTCCATTTTTTTCCAAAACCCAGTTTAAGCAACATAGCCTTTAAGAAAACCCATTCAACCTTATCATAAGCCTTAGACATATCTAATTTATGGCCACTGACCCTCCCTTCCTTTATGTTTTGATTGCATAGTATGTAGTAGCTCATAAGCTACCATTATATTGTCAATTATAAATCTTTTGGGGATGAAAGCACACTGGTTCCATGAGATCACCTTGTCTAAAACACTTTTCATTCAATTTGCCAAAACTTTGGATATCAACTTATAGATAACATTACACAGTGAGATTGGTCGAAAATCATGAATTGAGAGGGGTGAATTTACTTTGGGGATTAAAGCAATGAGGGTGTGGTTTAAATCCTTTGGCATCCTTTCTGATTTTAAGAACTCCAAGACAGAGTGGGAAACATCCTGTCCCACTATCTTCCAGTGTTCTTGTTAAAAGCTTGCACTAAAAACCATCAGGCCCTGGGGATTTGTAAGGGGACATTTGCTTGACTGCATTCTCAACTTATTTTGCTGTAAATTCCTTTTCTAGCTTGTTTAGCATTTCAATTGTAACCCTCTAGTCTATCTCTTGAATACACTAATTTATACAGGCTGGGCTGGACTGTGTAAACTTGAAAACTGATGCAAAATATCTTTTAAAACCTGAGGTTATGTATGCCTTCTTACTCAACTCTACACCATCCATATCTACAATCATTTTGATGGTATTCTTTTTTTTTTTATTCGATTTACACAAGCATGATAATACTTCGTGTTTCTGCCTCCCTCAGTCAACCAGTGTCTCTTGGCTCTTTGTCTCCATCTTGTGTCTTCTTGGGTCAACAAAAAATCAAGCTTTTTTTGAATTTGTTTTTGTTCTTGGATATTGCCAGCTTCTTCTCTTCTCTATAGCAAACTTAGGACTTGTATCTTTTCCCTGATGGCTTTCGTTCTCTCCCTTTCCAAGTTTTTGCTGCATTTTTTCAACCCATTTTGTGTTAATTCCAACTTGCTCATGACCCTTTCTAGACCTCTCCCCCTTTCATTTGTGCTTTGCCATGCCTCAGAGACTGTTTCACTGCATCCCTCCTCTTTATTCCAACTTGCCTTGTATTTAAAAAAGCCATAAAGCTGCGGACTGAGCACCTCTCAATACTGCATTGAAGAAGTATTGGGTTGTGATCAGAACATATGGCTGGTAAGGTGTCCACTGAATATTCAGAGTACTTTTCTTTCCCCCAAGCATTGGCTATGGCTCTGTCGAGTCTCTCCTGTGTGAAGGTCTCATCCTCATGATGGTTACACCAAGTGAATTTATTTCCTGTCCATCCCAGGTCAAAAAGGTTTCCCTCTTCCATTATGTGCCTGAATATACCCATCTGTCTTTCACTTCTGGGATCCCCCCCCTTCTTCTCTTCCTTATACAGTACCTCATTAAAATCTCCTATAATTCCCCATCCTCCTTCCTTAGGCTTGAAGGATAACAGTAAGTCCCAAGTCTGCTTTCTTAAATTCATTGTTGGTTGCCCATAGAAGCAAGACAATAACCACTTCATATTGTGTTGTTCATCATTTACAAACACGTTGATGTGGTTTTGTGAGTAATTTTCTAAATCCACTAACTCCTCCGGTTTCCATAGGAGCATAAGTTCTCCACTCCTTCCTATTGCTTCCACCATTACGCAGCCATCATACTTAAGCCTCTTTACTACCCTTTGAACTTTTTTGTAGGATAGTTTGATCTCCATAATAAAAACCAAATCAGGGTTCTTTTCCTTTACCAACAGGCAAAGGGTTTGAACTGTTCAGGGGTTCCCAAGCCCCCGACAGTTCTAACTTAGGATTCTCATTGTACCTGGCGACAGCTAAGAAAAAACCAAAGATGAAACATTTTCAATTTTCTTTTCACCCAAGATGGATTTTCTGAATTTTTTAACAGGAGTAAGGCTATCAAGGCTTACCCCTACAGACCATTTGTCACGTTTAGAACGAGTTGTAATTGAAAGGGGAGGAGGTTTCCTCAGGATTCAAGCTTGGCGTTTCCATCTGTGACCATCTCCCCGCTTTGATTGAAGCTGAGCTGAAAATAGCATCTCTTTTCCCTCTAAATCAAAAGCATTGACCGTTGGGGAGCTTGGATTCGGGCCGTTAGGCCCCTGCTGTGATGTACAAATTTTGGTTGCTTTCTTCAACCCATTCACTTCATTAAGCCCATAAGCCTCATTGGTTTTGGAAAACCAAATTAGATTCCCGCCATAAGTCTTCCCTCAAATTTTTTGGTGCTTCTTTCTCCCCTAGGTCCGATAGGTGTACTGTTGCATTCGCTTCCATCCCCTCCTTTGAATCCATGTGACTTTGTACTTTGTAGTCTGCAGCTATCTTTTCTCCTCTTTTGCCAACCGTTTGGTTCTATGTTTGGGATATCGAGAGAGCTGGTTGTCCCATGTCCCAATCGTTTTCCCTCCGCCCTTTTCCCACACTATTTTTAGTCGAATTTGTCCCTGCCTGGCCATCACCCTTCGTTGTGAGTTTACCTCCTTCTCCGATCCCATTTCTAGATGGGAAAGTCCCTCGCATGACGTTACTTACAACCCTTAACCACATCCTGAATTGGGTTCCAGCTGCTCCCTCTTTTTCTCGGTCCCCTCGAAAGGCTAGACAACCTTGCTCTTTGTGGAGTAACCAACCACAATGAAAACATATTTTGGGTAATTTTTTGTACCGAAAATACACCCACTGTTTTGACTTCTCGACGTATATGAAGCAGCCCCTAGGGATGGGCTTGTGCAGGAGCAGCTCCACCTTCACCTGTAGACACCTCCCCCAGCCTGTGCCATCGTCTTCTGTATCGACTTCAATAACCCTTCCTACCGAATTTCCAATCTGGTATCCCCGCTCCGACGACATGCAGCCCAATGGCAAGTTGTAAATTTGCATCCAGAAAACTTCCCGGTCGAAGCCCATTTTTGCTAGCCTCATAATTCTGTCATAAGGCATTATTAGGAACAAAGCATTGTCAAAAGTCCAAGGTTTTCCCTCAAGGATCCTGTACATATCTGCATGGGTCCCGAACATAATGATAAAGATGTTATCTTCTACTTCTTTGAAAGTGGCCTTGCAGCTAATCCTCCATATCTTTGCCATTGTGTTACTAATCAGTTCCTTCCCCACCACTCGGTCAGAGCAGATCTTACCTATCAGGCTTTTTTCTCCCTTATGTTTAATTTCCTCGTTCTAGCTATTCTCGACTACAAGTACCTCCTCTTCTTCCTCTATCAACCTGAAATTTCTCCACTGATCCTCTAGACCTTCCGTTAGAAATTTCTCTTCATTAGCCATTGTGTAATCTGCTTAAAAACAAGGAGAAAACGTAACTGACTAAACACAACCACGAAAGGAAGACTAATTCACCAACTTTGATTTCCCCGCAATGCTATCCGAAGAGGAGACGTGGGTATAATAATATTCCACTTGTTTTCCACAATAATTATATTTGAAATTTTTCTTTAAATGGTCCAATGTTGTAGCATGTTCCCATGCTGGATTCCATTATACCTAAAAGAACAAAATATTCAGTAGTGATTCTTCACGTTTTTATATATTTGAATGTATATAAAATTTCCAAATACTTAATATAATATTAAACTGTAATAATTAAGGGCAGGGTTTTTGCACTTTGCTCTTTTTTAACTATATATGAGAAAATAATCAAATCACGGAGGCTTTTGCATTTATAATAATATGTTTATAATTTTTTACTATCTTTTTTTAACTATTTTACTAATATGTTTTGAGTAAAGTTAGCGTCCGCTGCAAGTGATTATTAGTGTAAAAATAATTTTTTATTTAATTTTTTTTTAATTTTTAAATATTTTTAAAAAATATAAAAATACATCAATGTATTAAAAATTATTTTTTAATTATTAAATAAAAAAATTCTTCACTTAACGATTAAAAGGAACGGTAAGAATTAGGCATGGTAACTTTTTCATATTTTTTATCGTAGATTCTTAACTTTTTTGCCTTTGTCTCTTATAACAATAGTTAGTGTAAAAAAAAAAAAAAAAATTAGAAATAGGCAACTTTCTCGGTAAGGCATAAATAAATCTAGTGTAGCTTCCGTAGGCCCATAAGCATCTCCATTTTGTGAGACACAGATGTTAAGTTGTTGAGTACTTTCTGACTTTACACAATTTACAATGTTAAATTTTAGTATTTTATAGCCGCAAGGAAAGTGCGGAGGACGAGAGTCCTGTATTGTTAGTATCATACCGTACCGGTTGATATTGTCAATACATTCCATACCAGTCATTAGGCTAATGCAGATATAATACCTGTTTTGTACCAATTGAAATACTGGCTATATTGGCCGGTATTTCAACCTTTTATCTTTTTTGTTTTTAATTTTTTAAACTATAATCTCATTTTTTGACCCTCAATTCATATCATACTATTTATAATTTATATATACATACGTATTCATGTATAATTTATTTATATATATACTATTATTTTAAAATATAATTTATATATATATTTATATATATAATTTATTTATATATTGACTATCCCGAAACGATACCGATATCGAAATATTTCATTCCAGGGCCTTAACTAGTACGACATCCAGTACGGTATTCAAAACATTGCAAGAATCCCTCCTCATCAAGTCTTGTAATATAATTAAAAAATAAAAAATAAAATAAAATAATAATCTGAGAGTTGAAGAACAAAACAAACAGAATAAGCATCTTGAATCATAGGCACGATTAATAATCTAATGCAAAAATCCAAAAAAAATCATATAAAACTATCTTGACTGTCCAAAAAATTATAAATTATTAATAATATTATATATAGTCGTAAAATATATAAGTATCCTGTAGTTGTTTGAAAAAAAATAAGGTCTATTATTAAAAAATTAATTTTCTTTTATACAAGTTATATATTTATTCATTTTTTTCAAAATAATTATATAATACTTACACATTCACGACTGTAATTATCATTTCTCTATCGGATAAGAGATTGGAAGAGAAAAGCACAAGATCGAAATTACAAATACTATGTTCTCAAGGCTCAATGACACTAGGTCTTCAAGAGTCAAAAAGTGAAAACTGAAAAAGATTAAGGTCTTATTTGATTACACAGTCAAATAAGATTAAATGTTTTGTTAAAAGTTGAATAAAATATTATTATAATATAATTTTTTAATATCAATTTTATTTTAATATTTAAAAAAATTGAATTATTTATTATATTTTAAATAAAAATTTTAAAAAAATTTATAATAATTAAATTAAATAAAATAAGATAATGTAATTTGTTATTGATAATTAAATTAAGCCTAAAAGTGGAGCATGAGCCTTTTACCCTTTGGAGCCTAGGCTTTAGCCTTATTTTTGGAATTTTAACTTTTAACTTTTTTAAGTTTTTAGTTTTAAGTTTTAGCTTTTCAGTTTATTTGTTGTTTTCAACTATGTCCTTGCTAATGATTTGGCCGATTTAATGCAATAATCGGTAGGAATCAGTCTGCTTAATAGTTGTATCAGCCGGTTCTTTGACTAAACCAATTGAACCTTTTACCCTTTTGGGGCCTAGGCTTTAGTCTTACTTTTGGAATTTTAACTTTTAACCTTTTTAAGTTTTAAGTTTTAGCTTTTCAGTCTATTTGTCGTTCTTTTTTTATTTTTTGAAAACAAGACTGCATTCATTGATCAACATGCTCAACATGCAACAATACGTGATACATTACTCAAAACAGAATTCAAGACCACCAAAGGGTCCACCTTCTACCCACACCCTCTCGCTGGACTCCCTAATGGCTACCCCTGCTGCACTATGAGCAGCCCCATTAGCAGACCTGTAAGCAAAAGACAACTTCCACCCCGGGTGAAGCCTCATCAACTGTTGCAAATCATCTGTTTCTTGGCCACCCCATGAACTATCCTCTTCCTTGGAATTAACAGCCTTTGTGATGACCCGCTTTCGCTTGTATTTTTGCTGAAGGGTTGTTTTATTTTAATTAATATATTAGTTTATTTATTTTAATTTATTACGTTTTAAAATTTATTTTTAATTTAATTGATGTTGTGTTTTATTTCTTTTAGTTGTTTACGGTTTTTAATCTCGTTGCGGCGGTTAATTTTGTTTTCCCAGAATGAGGATTAGACCTCATCTTCTTTTCCTACTCTTCTTTTCCCTTTTTCCTTTTTCTTTTTTCTTTTTCTCTTTTTTCTTCTTTCTTTTTCTTTCTTTTTCTCTTTTTCCTTTCTTTTCTTTTTTTTTTCTTCTCCTTTTCCGCGTCGACCCCGTCCCTCTCTCTCTCTCCTCCTCTTCACGCCGGAACTCCTTCCTGCCCTCGACCCGCCGCCGTGCGGCTCACCGCCCCCACCGGTCGACTCCCCTCCCTCCGGCGCACCTCACCACCAATTCCCAGCCCCATCCGGCCAACCGTTTGGCCGGAAAAGCTCCTTAAAGCCTACAAGGTTTTTGGCTCGATCCGCCGCCGTCGCTCCACCTCCGGCCACCATTTCTTCACCACTTCATCACCGGTCCCTTGCCGTCCTAACCCACCTATTTTCGGCCTCCAACGACCACCGGAACAGCTCCCACGAGCTAGCTTTCCTTTTTGGAAAATCCGGCCTCTATCCGGCGTTTTCGCCGCCACCCACGGCCAACCACCACTTCCAATAGCTTCACAATCATCCCTAGACCATTCCCAATCGATCCCAAGCCCTGGTTTGTCCCCGTTCAAAAGTGGGTATTGCACAACCACGGCCACAGTGATTTTTCACAGTAACGTTGCTTTTTCTCCGCCGTTTGCAACGCCGGATGTTTTCTAAAATTACCGTATAGCGCTGTAAGTATTTTCCAAACCCTATTTTTAGATTTAAATATATATCGCTCATTCAATTTATTTTATCTGCTGGTTGGTTGATTCCGGACTGAGTCCGAGGAGTTCGAGGGTCGGATGGATGGAGGACGGAGTTGCTTGATTTATTGTATTATGGTTGGTTGTTTGTTTTGTGCATTGATAATTGCATTTGCATGGTGCATGCACGTGTATTTTATTTTATTTGAGAAATCCTGTTTTGTTGGCGTGAATGGGTTTTCGGGTGCGTGTGTCTCATGAGCCCAAGCCGGGATGGGTTATTATCTCGGTGGAGCTCCTTGGGTCACTTGGGAGTGGATAATACTGAGTGACGTCCCCTGAGTCGTCGCTGGGCGACGACGGGAGCGGGGCTAGAGGATGGCTTGGCCAGGTATGCGCTGGGCGCGAGTCTGGGCATCGCTCTACTCACCGACTCCGTGACCCTTTGCTGGCGAGGGCTAGACGATGGCCTGGCCAGGTACGCGCTGGGCGCGAGTCTGGGTATCGCTCGTTTAGGTGTCACATGCGTAGTCGTTACTTGCGGTGTGGCACAGAGCCAGGGTGTGCGGGTGATCCCTAGGGAGATCATGGTGCATGCAAAACCGGATTGTTTTTTCATGGTTTTCGGATGTGGGACATTTTCTGGGAAAATGGCGAGTTTTGGTTTTGAGGCTTTTGATCCATTTTCTGGGAAAATGGTGGTTTGGACCATTATCTGGGATAATGGCTAGGCTTGGTTTTGAGGATATGTTTTTATGGGCCAAATGGGTTTTTGGCGTGCGTGGTAAAAATGGGGTTTTGCGGGACATGTGCATTGGCTTTTCTTGCATCCATGTTGCTTGAGTTCTATGTGTTTTTATCTGGTGGTGTTTGGGTTTTACTTACCTGCGGTACCATTTTTGGTTCTGTAGCTTTTGGTGCAGAGTTCGAGGATGAGGAGGAGGAGGCTGAGCCTGAAGATGCGGCTCCGCCGGGTTGCTGATGTTATGCTTTGTATTTGATATTATATTATATTCGTGTTTTGTAATATTTATTTATATATGTTTTGAATAGCTTTGTATTAAACAAGAAAAATTTTAGTACTTAGTTATTGACTTGCTTTTCGCTGCGTATTTCTGGTGCACATTCGTCGCTTATACACACACTTGGCACACGTCGATAGGGTGATGACCCGTGATGTCATCATCCGGACGTCTCGATTTTTCCGTGTCCGTGCATGGAGATTTGGGGGCGTCACAGGTGGTTTCAGAGCGGTTTGGCTCTAGGTAAAACCACATGTCCCGTAGGTAGTACCATAATGCTTTTAAAGTTGTGTTTTAAAAATTATGTTAAGTACAGTTGTTTTATTTGTTTGAGTTTGTTTGTTTGTTTTTATTTATGTAGTTATGTTTTTGCAAGTTGGTTTCTTTTGTTTTGTGTGTGGTGTTGGTTTTGTTTTTGTTGGTTTTATTTGTTTTTGTTTTCTGAAAGGGGGTCAAAGGTTGTGGTGGCAGGAAAATGGGAAGGCCAAAGAAATCTACTCAGGAGCCACGAGACAATACATCAAGAGATGACTCCATAGCCCAAGCCATATGGCAGATGACAGAGTTTATGCAGCAAAGTTATAGGCCACAACAGACAGGGCCTTGGCCACAACCATGGGGAACTTGGCCACAACAAAGGGGTCCCTGGCCGCCACAAGGAGGGCCTTGTCCGCAACAAGAAGGATTTTGGCCGCAACCAGTAGGTCCTTGGCCATATCAGGGAGGGCCTTGGATGTACCCGGGAGGGTCCAGTAGCATGGTGCAAGCCGGGTGCACCTATGAGCGCTTCCTGGCGCATAGGACTCCACACTTCACTGGAGAAGAGGATCCACTTCAAGCTGGAAAATGGATCAAAGACCTAGAGAGAACATTTGAGGTGTGTGGATGCACCGAGGCGCAACAGGTACTCTACGCCAGCTATCTCTTGCAAGGTACCGCTTCTGATTGGTGGGATACCAAGAGGGTGATGCTGGAATCAGAATTGGGATCTTTCGCTGTGGTGACTTGGCCGCGCTTCAAGAAGGAATTTAATGACCGCTTCTTTCCCGCATCGGTAAGGAAGCAAAAGGCGAGAGAGTTCTCAGATTTGGTCCAAGGGGGCGCGATAGTGGAACAGTACGCCCGGAGATTCATAGAACTTGGGCGATTTGCTCTTCACCTTATCGCCACAGAGGAGATGCGAGCTGATCGTTTTCAGGAGGGACTACGCCCTGATATACGCCGTATGGTGGTCAGCCATCGGATATCCACTTTTCAGGAATTAGTGGATGTGGCCACCCTGGTGGAACGAGAAAATAATTTGAGTATGGGCTCCCCTCCAGGGCATAAGAGGCGGAGTTTTTTCGGTGAAGGAAGCAGCTCGGGTTCTCCTCAGAAATTTGTTCAGTGGACCGGGACTCGACCTCAAGCATCCTCAAGTGTTCGCATGGGAGGACGTGTGCCTGTTTGCAGAGTTTGTAATAGAGCCCATGTGGGTGAGTGCCCTTCTGGTGGGGCTCGATGTTATAATTGTGGCCAGCAGGGTCACTTTGCCCGAGAATGTCTAAGAACAGTTCAAGGAAGCCGTGGAGGTAGACGCGGTGGAAGAACAAATCCGAGACAAACAGTGCAAGCCCGGGTTTATGCTGTCACACCCGGAGAGGTGGATGATGAGGCGCCAGCAACCCATGATGCTGGAGTAATCACAGGTATGGATTAATTTAATTTTAAGTTGGATTTAATTTTTGGTGTATTTGGTTTCTTCTTTGCTTTTTGAATTTTATGGGTTGATGTGTTTGGTTCAGGATGAGTCCGTTTGTATGAGTTTTATGCTTGTACTTTGTTTGATTCCGGTGCGTCGCAGTCATTTGTATCTTCCACGTTTGCGCGGGTGTGTAATTTGGTCAAGGAACCGTTGCCGAAGGCTATGGTAGTGGCTCTACCCGATGGTGAAATGGTGTGGTGTTCCAAGGTTGCTTTGGGATGCCCGTTAAATTTTGAGGGAAGGTTCTTGGATGCTGATTTGGTGGTATTCAAGCTGTTGGGTTTTGATATCATCCTCAGAATGGAGTGGCTATACCGATATTCTGCTAGTATTAATTGCAGAAGTCGGATAATTAGCTTTCAGCTTCCAGATGGTGATTGTCTGGAATTTGCGGGGAGTAAATTAAAAGAAAAGCCGATAATTATATCGGCGATTCAAGCAAGAAGAGAGATTGCATGGGGAGCGGATGCATTCTTGGTTCAGATGGTGTCCACGCCGTCTGAGAAGAAGTCGTTGGCAGACATTCCAGTTGTGGAAGAATTCCCCGATGTGTTTGTGGATGACTTGCCCGGACTACCCCCTGTTCGGGAAATGGAGTTTGTTATAGACTTGGAATCTGGAGCGGCTCCTGTGCATAAAGCTCCTTATCGCATGGCACCGGCTAAATTAAAAGAGTTGAAGACTCAGTTGCAAGAGCTGGTAGAGAAGGGATTTATTCAGCCTAGTACGTCACCGTGGGGTGCACCAGTTCTATTTGTTAAAAAGAAAGATGGAACCCTCCGTATGTGCATTGATTATCGAGAATTGAACAAGGTGACCATCAAAAATAAATATCCTCTCCCGCGGATAGATGATTTATTTGATCAGCTTCAAGGAGCAGCTATGTTCTCTAAAATTGATTTGAGGTTGGGATACTACCAGCTGAGGATCAGAGACAAGGATGTGCCTAAAACTGCCTTCAGGTCGAGGTACGGACATGATGAATTTAAGGTGATGCCGTTTGGGTTAGCTAACGCCCCGGCTGCTTTCATGGATTTAATGAATCGAGTGTTTCGACCTTATCTGGATTTCTTTGTGGTAGTATTTATTGATGATATTTTGATTTATTCCCGAGATGTTGAAGAGCATGTGTATCATCTTCGTCTGGTACTCGGGAAATTGAGAGAACACCAGTTGTACGCCAAGTTCAGCAAGTGTGAATTTTGGTTGGAAGAAGTTAAATTTCTTGGGCATGTAATTTCCTGAGACGGAGTGGCTGTGGATCCTAGTAAGGTAGAAGCCATTTTGTCATGGCAGCGCCCGACTACAGTGCATGAGATCCAGAGTTTCTTGGGGCTGGCCGGGTACTACCGAAGATTTGTAGAGGGATTTGCTCGCCTATCTGGACCTCTGACCGCTTTGATTCGGAAGAATACAAAATTTGTTTGGTCAGATAAGTGTGAGAGAAGTTTCCAAGAATTAAAGAACAGGTTGACGACGGCACCAGTGTTAGCGCTCCCAGAACCGCATAAGCCATTCGTAGTCTTCAGTCATGCGTCTAAGTTTGGTTTGGGTTGTGTCCTTATGCAGGAAGGACGGGTTGTTGCCTATGCATCTCGTCAGCTAAAGAACCATGAGAAGAATTATCCGACGCATGATTTAGAATTGGCTGCGATTGTTTTTGCTCTCAAGATCTGGCGGCACTTCTTGTATGGGGAAGCTTGCGAGGTATTTACTAATCACAAGAGCTTGAAGCATTTGTTTTCCCAGAAAAATCTGAATATGAGGCAGAGAAGATGGCTGGAGCTAATCAGTGACTATCAGTGTGAGATCAAGTACCATCCGGGGAAGGCTAATATAGTTGCTGATGCTTTGAGTCGGAAGTCACACTTGGAGGATGAAGCCGAGCCGTCTGAATTGAATTCGTTGCTTTGTGGGATGAGAAGGCTCCTTATAGAGAGTTCACAACAAGAAGAGATTTTATCTTCAGTTCTTGATATTCGGGTAACTGATTTTGAAGAATTGAAAACTTTCCAAAGGAAGGATCCGAAGCTGCTGAACATCAGGAAAAGAGTCAGAAAATCTCGAGGGCCGTTGCATTATAGCATGGATAACGATGGGATACTTCGGTTCCGAGATCGCAGAGTGGTCCCTAAAGACTCAGAATTCAAGGAGCGGATCATGGCGGAAGCTCATGTGGCCCCTTATTCAGTTCATCCCGGCAGTACAAAGATGTACCGGGACTTGAAGAAAAATTACTGGTGGGATGGAATGAAGAAGGATATTGTCTTGTATGTTAAGAAATGCCACATATGCCGTCAAGTGAAGGCCGAGCATCAAAGACCTGCAGGTATGCTCCAACCCCTCCCTATTTTTGAGTGGAAATGGGATGACATCACGATGGACTTTGTAGTGGGTTTGCCGAGAACGCCTAGTGGGAAAAATTCTGTTTGGGTGATTGTTGACCGATTAACGAAGAGTGCTCATTTTTTGCCTGTTAATAACACCGACTCTTTGGGTAAGTTGACCCGCTTGTATGTCAAGGAGATAGTATGGCTACACGGCATACCAAAGAGTATAGTGTCGGATCGAGACTCGAGGTTCACGTCGCAGTTCTGGAAGAGTTTGCAGGCAACTTTGGGTACTAAGTTGAAGTTCAGTACTGCATATCACCCGCAGACAGACGGCCAGTCAGAGCGCACCATTCAGACCCTTGAAGACATGTTGCGAGCATGTGTCATGGAATTTCAAGGGAGTTGGGAAAACCATTTGCCGCTCATCGAGTTTGCATATAATAACAGCTTCCATGCGCCCATTCAGATGGCTCCCTATGAAGCTCTTTATGGGAGAAAGTGCAGGTCGCCCTTGTGTTGGGATGAAGTCGGGGAGAGTAGGATAATTGGACCCGAAATAATTCAAGAAATGCAAAGCCAAGTCCGGATCATCAGAGATAAAATGGCGGCAGCTCAGAGTCGCCAGAAAAGTTACGCTGATACCAGGAGGGGAGAGTTATCTTTTGAAGTTGGTGATTGGTTTACCTTAAAGTCTCTCCCATGAGAGGTGTTAAGCGTTTTGGTAAGAAGAGGAAGTTGGATCCGAGGTATGTCGGCCCTTTTTAGATTCTGGAGAAGGTAGGGTCCGTCGCCTATAGAGTTGCTTTGCCAGAATACTTTGGGGATGTTCATGATGTCTTCCACGTATCATCCCTAAAGAAGAGCTTTGGACAGCAAGAGCCACGCTTCGTCGACCCAGAAGGTATTCAGTTGCAACCAGATCTCACTTATGAAGTTGTTCCGTCGCAGATCATGGATTGGAAGGAGCAACAGTTGAGGTCCAAGACGATACCTTTGGTTAAAGTGGCTTGGGGAGATCCGTTAGCACAAGACTTCTCTTGGGAGCGAGCAGCGGACATGAGGGAGCAGTACCCGTACTTGTTTGAAGGATGAAGGTATGTATCTTAATCTTGGTCACAGATGGTTTGTGTGTTTTTATGAGGCTTCTTTAAGTTGGTGGTTGATCTTGTAAATTTCGAGGACGAAATTTGCTTTTTAAGGGGGGGAGGATGTGATGACCCGCTTTCGCTTGTATTTTCGCTGAAGGGTTGTTTTATTTTAATTAATATATTATTTTATTTATTTTAATTTATTGCGTTTTAAAATTTGTTTTTAATTTAATTGATGTTATGTTTTATTTCTTTTAGTTGTTTACGATTTTTAATCTCGTTGCGGCGGTTTAGTTTTGTTTTCCCGGAATGAGGATTAGACCTCATCTTCTTTTCTTACTCTTCTTTTCCCTTTTACCTTTTTCTTTTTCCTTTTTCTCTTTTTTCTTCTTTCTTTTTCTTTCTTTTTCTCTTTTTCCTTTCTTTTCTTTTTTTTTTCTTCTCCTTTTCCGCGTCGACCCCGTCCCTTTCTCTCTCCTCCTCTCCACGCCGGAGCTCCTTCCTTCCCTCGACCCGCCGCCGTCCGGCCGCCGTGCGGCTCACCACCCCCACCGGTCGACTCCCTTCCCTCCGGCGCACCTCACCACCAATTCCCAGCCCCATCCGGCCGGCCGTTTGGCCGGAAAACCTCCTTAAAGCCAACACGGTTTTTGGCTCGATCCGCCGTCGTCGCTCCACCTCCGGCCACCATTTCCTCACCACTTCATCACCGGTCCCTTGCCGTCCTAACCCACCTATTTTCGGCCTCCAACGACCACCGGAACAGCTCCCACAAGCTAGCTTTCCTTTTTGAAAAATCCGGCCTCTCTCCGGCGTTTTCGCCGCCACCCACGGCCAACCACCACTTCCAGTAGCTTTACAATCATCCCTAAACCATTCCCTATCGATCCCAAGCCTGGTTTGTCCCCGTTCAAAAGTGGGTATTGCACAACCACGACCACAATGATTTTTCACTGTAACGTTGCTTTTTCTCCGCCGTTTGCAACACCGGGTGTTTTCTAAAATTACCGTATAGCGCTGTAAGTATTTTCCAAACCCTATTTCCAGATTTAAATATATATCGCTCATTCAATTTATTTTATCTGCTGGTTGGTTGATTCCGGACTGAGTCCGATGAGTTCGGGGGTCGGATGGATGGAGGACGGAGTTGCTTGATTTATTGTATTATGGTTGGTTGTTTGTTTTGTGCATTGATAATTTCATTTGCATGGTGCATGCACGTGTATTTTATTTTATTTGAGAAATCCTGTTTTGTTGGCGTGAATGGGTTTTCGAGTGCGTGTGTCTCACGAGCCCAAGCCGGGATGGATTATTATCTCGATGGAGCTCCTCTGGTCACTCAGGAGTGGATAATACTGAGTGACGTCCCCTGAGTCGTCGCTGGGCGACGACGAGAGCGGGGCTAGAGGATGGCCTGGCCAGGTACGCGCTGGGCGCGAGTCTGGGCATCGCTCTACTCACCGACTCCGTGGCCCTTCGCTGGTGAGGGCTAGAGGATGGCCTGGCCAGGTACGCGCTGGGCGCGAGTTTGGGCATCGCTCGTTTAGGTGTCATATGCGTAGTCGTTACCTGCGGTGTGGCACAGAGCCAGGGTGTGCGGGTGATCCCTAGGGGAGATCATGGTGCATGCAAAACCGGATTGTTTTTTCATGGTTTTCAGATGTGGGCCATTTTCTGGAAAAATGGCGAGTTTTGGTTTTGAGGCTTTTGATCCATTTTCTGAGAAAATGGTGGTTTGGGCCATTATCTGGGATAATGGCTAGGCTTGGTTTTGAGGATATGTTTTTATGGGCCAAATGGGTTTTTGGCATGCGTGGTAAAAATGGGGTTTTGCGGGACATGTGCATTGGCTTTTCTTGCATCCATGTTGCTTGAGTTCTATGTGTTTTTATCTTTTGGTGTTTGGGTTTTACTTACCTGCGGTACCATTTTTGGTTTCATAGCTTTTGGTGCAGAGTTCGAGGATGAGGAGGAGGAGGCTGAGTCTGAGGATGCGGCTCCGCCGGGTTGCTGATGTTATGCTTTGTATTTGATATTATATTATATTTGTGTTTTGTAATATTTATTTATGTATGTTTTGAATAGCTTTGTATTAAACAAGAAAAATTCTAGTACTTAATTATTGACTTGCTTTTCGCTGCGTATTTCTGGTGCACATTCGTCGCTTATACACACACTTGGCACACGTCGATAGGGTGATGACCCGTGATGTCATCATCCGGACGTCTCAATTTTCCCGTGTCCGCGCATGGGGATTTGGGGGCGTCACAGCCTCTATGACTGCCTTTGCATCCCCTTCGAAAACAACCTAGGTCATGTCCATTTCTAAGCACATAACTAAGGCCCTTTGCAGTGCTATTTTTTCTGCTTAGGTAGCTGAGAAGACCTAGCCTCTTGATGTTGTTAAGCATGCTTGTAACCTTCCTTCACTGTCTCTCACAACTATGCCTATCCCCACTCTACTCAAATTCTTATCATATGCTGCATCAAAATTTACTTTAACCAAAGGCCACTCAGGTGGCTGCCAATGCTGACATGCCACTGCCACTAACCTTCTCTCTTCTAGCCTGCTACTAACCTGAAGTTTTACCTCTCTTAGTACTGTAACTTCAGCTTGAGCCATTGTTGTAATGGTTTCAGGACTCATGAACTGGTCTTTGAAGATAAACACATTTCTCCTGCTCCACAGAAGGTAACACAGTACTGCAGCCATCTGTAGGCCCTCTCTATCTAGTCTTCTTGTCATTTCTTCCCACAGCTACTAGAAGTCACAATAAGAGCTGTTCCATTTTTTGAGCTTGCTACTATCAACTCCCCACACATCTCTAGCTGCTGGACAGGCCCACAGGGTATGTAATACAATTTCAGCCTCTCTTGTACAGATTGGACAGAGGTTACTCTCCATAATGTTCTTTCTATACAACTTTTCTTTTGTTGGAAGGATGTTGTATAGGCTCCTCCATACAACCATTCTGATCTTCCCCTGGACTTCTAACTGCCATAGATCCTTCCACAACCCTGCATTTCCCCCTCCTGAAGAAGACTCACCCCTACTTCTGTTTGAAAGTTTAGTGTCCATGTGTAGTAAGCACTTTTGACTGTGAAAATGCCCTTTGAAGACCCTGCCCATATCCTTTTGTCTCTTGCCCCCCCTCTTGCTTATGGGGAGTGAACAAATGAAGTTTGCTTCCTCTTCACTGAAAATGGCCTTGACTAAACTCCCCTTCCACGAATTAGTATCTGCATTAATTAGTGCATTCACCTTACAATTTGAATCTAAAGTATTGATGGGGGTCTGTACTTGGTATATTACTGGTCGAGGCAGCCACTTTTCCTTCCATATTTGTATATCTCTTCCATTTCCGACCCTCCACACTAACCCTTCCTTCACCAGGTTCCTACTAAACCAAATACTTCTCCATTTGTCATTTTCAACTTTGTCCTTGTCAATGATTTGGCCGATTTAAGGCAATAATCGGTAGGAATCGGTCTGATTAATAGTTGTATCAGTCGGTTCTTTGACTAAATCGATTTTATTATTAAAATCTGTTCAAATTTTTGCTGAATTGAGTTGAACCGATAAATTCAAAATAAACCAGACCGATTTTTTAAGCCTCGGAAGAAACTAATTTGACTTTCTTTTTCTTTTCTTTTTTTTTTTAAATGAGTTAAAACTAAGGTACTAAATTTACAATTAACTCTTAATTAGTATTTCTAGGTTTGATACATGAAAAACGTTATTCGTCATATTTTTTTACCATTATTTCCTCATCTTAGGCGTTATCAAATAATGAATAAAAAATAACCAATTACTTTCCAATCATATGATACATCGTATGGAAAATAACGATAAACTCACTCGTCCAAATAAGCACAAATTTGATTTCATGCTAACAAAGCTAGCATGAAATAAAGCTATTATTAGCTCCCATATATGTGGTCCACATAATTGGATAATAAATAAAGCTATACACCTATGCAAATTTGTTAAAGATGCGAGGTTCATGTACACGGGACAGACTCATGCCTATATCTATTGCACGCAATACTATAGTGAATCTGTTTTTATGACATTACTAAAGAAGTTAGGCAGATTGGCAAGTCCACCTATAAAAGGTATTTTCAACCCCAAATGCAACGTTTTTGGAACTCAACAATATGAATAATTACAAACCTTAGGGTAATGTTATCCTACAAGAGTTTGAAGAAAATGATTTACGAAAACATCCTCCAACTTTGTTGGATGATAGTATGGGTCTGGGCATATGATACCACATTTGAGATATCTAATACAGTTCCTATGTCGCATGTTGTGTAACGACCAATATTCGGAGGGTCAGGGAGTTATTTCCTATTATTTGAAAATCATCTCCAAACAATACATACTCCAATGATTCCATAAAATATAATATCATTAGTTTAAACTAAGCATACATGTTCGTCTACAAGGACATCAAGAAAACATTCTAACATAATTAATCAACAACTCCAAAAGCTGCCTCAACAAAAGTATCAACATCCCAAATGCCAAATCAACGAAAATCAAATAATACCCTTTGGTTCTTAGTCCACTATGCCCGACTAGTCTTGCTCACGCTTCTTATTCAAGATAATTGGATGAGTTATCAATAGCTTAATAAGCAGTAAACATAAACTAGTATATAAATATAAGCCAGTTATAAAATATAGAACAAAACATATTATCAACATATGAGAGTGAGACTTAGGAAATATTTATATACAAAATTCCTTAGGCATAGCAAAACTGAGCAGCATCATATTAGAGCAAAGACCATGTTTAACCCTTGTGGTAGGGTTGTACTAATCTTGATGCTCAAACCGAGTAGAAACAAAAGTGAAATCTTTCCCCAATCATTCTTGGAGCCTCGAGTGTGCACATAAGAAAGAGTACACAGAAAAGCACTTTGTTTTCAAGTGGGTGCACTCAGAAACAAAAATGTTGGTACAAACACAATAATAGAGGCTATAGTTTTACACTAGTGGTAAGGTTAGAATGAAAACAGAAACAAAATGTCATGCCATAGTGCTTTTCAAATGCAACACCTTATCATAATAGAGTACTGAATAGATATAGATCATATTTATATAACCATGTACAATATTTTATATTTTATATATGCTCTTTTTATATAGTTTAGAACATGATCCAAAAAATGCTCATGTTTACACCATTCATGTCAGAAAATATGTTATTTTTTTTTATTTGGATACAAAGACTTATGCAGAAAAATGATTGAGGTTATTTTGAATTTTCCATAATAAAATATACAAGCTTTTCACAAAATCAACCTTATTTTGTTTAGACAAAGTCTGGTATAGGAGCACCACTTACCTAAACTTTTCAACTTCTCTGAATTTCCTCACAAAAGTGCTAGCAAATAACGATCGTCATCCATCATGAAGCTAATGGATGATGATGGCTGTTGGCATGAAGGGGAGGAATGTGATAGCCTTATTCTTTACCATTTTTCTTCTTTGTTTATTCTGCAAGGACTCAAAATGAAGTTGTTATCTTGACTAAAATTGAAAGGAAAGTATCTACTGCTATGAATGAGGACCTCATCAAGGAGTTCACTACTGAAGAAGTGTTTAGAGTTTTGAAGGAAATGCATCCTTCAAAGGCTCCAGGACCCGATGGCATACCTCCTTTGTTCTATCAACAATTCTAGCTTGAAATTGGTACCTTCATTACTTCAGTAGTCTTACGTGCTCTTAACTTTGGTGACTTTCCTCAAACTTTGAATCATACTTTCATAACACTGGTCCCTAAGAAGAAACATCTTGTGAAGGTCAATGACTTTAGACCAATTAGCCTTTGTAATGTCATACATAAGCTAATTTCTATAGTTGTTGCAAACAGAATCAATTTAGTACTACCTACTGTGATTTCAAACACTCAATCTGCTTTTATACCTAGAAGATTGATAACAGATAATGTCCTTGTGGCTTATGAAGTACTCCATTATTTGTGGAGAAAAAGAGAGGTAAAGAGGCTTTATGTCCCTTAAGTAGACATAAGTAAAGCTTATGATAGGGTTGAATGGTCCTTTCTTGCTTCTGTTATGAGAAAACAAGGTTTTCATGAGTAATTGGTTTAGCTTGTGATGAGGTGTGTGCAAAGTGCTTCTTTCTTAATGCTCATTATTATTGTGTCCTCAAGGGGATTGAGACAAGGAGATCTCATCTCTCCTTACTTCTCTAGTACACAGAGGGCTTAATCAATTTACTTAGGGATGCTACTATGTCTAAAACAGTGTGTGGTATTCAAATTTGTCGAGCGGCCCCAAGACTTAATCACCTGTTATTTGCAGATGATAGCCTTAGTTTTTGTGTTGCTAATGAAGAAACAAACCTCAAATGATTAGATTTGCTGAAATAGCATGAAGAAGCAATAGGTCAACTTATAAATCAAGAAAAAACTGCAATGGTCTTCAATAAGAATGTTGATGTTGCTAAGCAGAATGCAATCATGGATTTGTGGAGTACTTCTCAAATCCAACAGTATGAGAAATATTTAGGTTTGCCATCTATGGTTGGGAAGTCTAAAATAGGTGCTTTAGGTGAAATAAAATACAAGGTTTGGTTGAAGTTACAAGGTTGGAAGGGTAATATGTTCTCTCAAGGGGGTAGGGAGATCCTGCTTAAGGCAGTGGCTCTGGCTATTCCTTGAAGGTATGATGGCCAAGTTTTGGTAAGGGCAAAAAAATGATTAAAGGAATGTGCATTGGGTTAGTTGGAAAAAAATGTGCCAGTCTAAATATGTTGGGGGATTAGTTTTCAAGGATTTGAGGTTTTTAACTTGGCTATATTGGCAAAGCAAAGTTGGAGACTTTTATAGAATAAAGAAAGTTTGTTTCATAAGATCTACAAAGTAAGGTACTTTCCCAATGGTTGGGAGGCAAAAAAACCTACTCAATAAAGGGGGTAGGTGGAGTGTTGGGAATGGGATTGCAATACATATACTGAATGATGTTTGGATACCTGGCTTTTGAGATCTGAGGAAGGAGTTGTGGTCTAACAACATGCAACAGAAGGACTTAAACAGGTTGCATCCTTGTTAGACATAAATACGTATTGGTGGAACATCTCACTGGTAAGATCTCTCTTCAATTTAAAGGTTGCTAAAGCTATGCTGAAGCTGCACCATAGTTCCTTTGGTGATCTATTTAAGTGGATTTGGGACTAGAGAAAAGTGGTATGTTCAGTGTCAAGAGTGCATATAGGTTCTTTAAGTCACTTGCAGTTTCTAATCAAGGGGAGTCATCAAATGGGGGCTGTCTTAAGAAGTTCTGGAATGCTGTGTGGAAGTTGAAAGTACCTTAGAAGGTGAAAATATTTGCATATAGAACTTGTAAGGATGCCCTTCCTACAAAGGCTAACCTATTAGCAGGAAAATTAATGTGGAAGCTAACTGTTGTTTTTGTCAACATCTAGTAGAGGACCTAGGACATGCTTTGCTTTTCTGTCCATCTGTTCATGACTTTTGGGTGAAAAAGTTTCCTGATTTGCAATAGCTTCATCAATTCAATACTCTTTTGTCTATTGCAATGGATGTTTACTGAAAAGGTTTCTTAGATCATTTAATAGGCATCTTTCTAATGGCTTGGGGCATGTGGTATAGGAGGAATAAGATAATTCATGATAAGATTTGTTTACATCCTCAACATGTTATCTCTTTTTCTCTTTCTCATAAATGTAAGTCTATCATCGATTTGCAATAGCAGTGAGTCACTCAGCAGCCTGAATATAGGTGGGTCACCTTCACCACAAAACTAGTTTAAGTTAAACATCTATGGGGCATTGTTCTTTGACTATAATAAGACAAGTGTTGGTGCCATTTTAAGGAATTCATTGGGTGATGTTTTTATGGCCCTAAGCTAAGTTGAACATGAGTTTCTTGAGAGGCCTACAGTTTGGCATGAACATTGGCATCCAAAACATTCTTATTGAAAGTGATTTTCTTATGTTGATGGAAGAGGTTAACAAGGGTGATGAATCATTTTCTTCTATAAGAATTATTGTCTCTTCAATCTGACAATTGATGCAAAGCTTCCCTCATTGCAGATTATAGCATCGAAATAGATCATCAAATTTAGCTGCACATTGACATGCAAGACATGCATGGTTGATTCAAGATATGCAAATTTGGTGGCATAGTTCTCCAATTTTTATTGAGAATGTTGTTTATGTTGACAAATAGTCTTGTAAACAGGTTTGAGGTGTTATGCCTCCCTTGAAATTAAGTTATGTTCTATAACAAAAAATAAATAAATAACGATCATCACCTAAACATAATTAATACAAACTGTAAATTAATAGAATTAAACTAGTACATCTAAAATAAGATGACACAACTTAATAACTCCACGATGATAACTCCATGGTTTCAATTCTTCTATTTTGCTTGCTACTTAACTCCAAACCACAAAAATAACTTTCCGAACCTCATCCATTTGAGGCATTCATACCTAATTTCTCCTTTTAGCCATTAAAATCCTTATCAAATATCCAATCATAACTCATCCTTCTTGTCTGGATTTCACTCAACAACACCTCCACGAAAACATATCACAACTACTAAAATTCCCAACACTTGCTCAACCAAGACCTCAACCTTACAATGGCCTAGCTGTACAAATCCACGAATGCCACTATGCATACACTCATATGAAATACCTCCCAATAGTGTCAATTTAACATGCTCAAATTCTAGCCAAATATCCCAAATCCATTAAAATCCACAACTTTTAATCAAACCAAAATCCAACTCCAAACTAGTAAAGTCTAGTGGTTTACCTACTGTCCAGCTTGAGCCATCTCGAGTTTATGGGCAAGGGTGTGCAGTGTATGATTTGGCTTGTATGACAACCCAGACTTAACTAAGCTTTTTTAATTATTTTATTATAGGTTGATGCAAGGTGGTGAAACCCATTTAGAAACTTACATTTGATGCATTAGGCAACTAAGCCCACAAGGGAGGCCAACAAGCCCAAGCTCATTCGACCTCTATAGAAAAATTAGGGTTTTGGAACCCTAGAGAATTAGGGCACACGCCCAACCCATTTTCATTGATTCCAAATGTCATCCCCTTGAGACCCACACTAGAACAAAGGAAGTTGGATGTGAATTGAGGGAAGGGAGGTGAGAGAAATTAGGGTTTGGAGCCCCACACGCCTACTCTAGAATCTTACCTACTTCTTGCCATTTGTCATGCATACAAAAGGACTTGCTTGTAAGAAATAAATTTTTGACATGTTAGTAGATATAACTTTTAGAAAATAGAAATGATGGTCAGGGAAGTGGCGCCTAGGGCAAGCCAAAAGATAAGAAGAGCACATCAAGTCCTAGAGGGGATTCAGTTTCTAGAAAGCCTTTCCACTTGTCATGCATGCAAAGTGAAATGATGAAAAGGGAAGAAGGTGGCATTGGGAGGAGGCAAAATCTTGCATGAAAGGGATAGCTTACATGCCTAAGGGCTTCTAGAAAGATCTTGTAAGATGCACACTTGAGGTGGATGACAATAGGGACTTGTGCATTGCCACCCTCTTTGCACAATCACACACCATCTCCTAGACATTGGAAGATGAAAGATCTGCTTGGAAAATAGAAGGGCTTTTCGCCAGCAACACCCCACACACTCCACACACCACATGGCACACATGCACAAGATTGAGGAGAATCTTGGTTGGAAAAAATATTCTTTTGCCACTTGGTACATGTGATACCCTATATGATAAGGATAAAGGTATGTGGTAAACGGGATCCCACATTGCTTGGGATGGAGAAGTCCTTGCTCTTTATAAGGTTCTAATAAGGCTCCAATTGTATCATTGACTAGTCATTTTGGAGTACAGGCCATATGATTTGGGTCTTCCATTGGGGCGTTACAAATAGTATCAGAGCCTATCCCAACCAAAAATGTGGGAATTGGGTCATGTCACCTATAATGGATAGGCTTGAAGAGGATGTCAAGAATTTGAGGGGGGCGACTATGATACCCCATATGATAAAGATAATGATAGGTGGTGAATGAAATCCCACATTTCTTGGGAAGAAGTTCTTGCTCTTTATAAGGTTGCAATGAGGCTCCAATTGTATCATTGACTAGTCTTTTTGGAGCATAGGTCATGTGGTTTGGGCCTTCTATTGGGGTGTTATAGTACATTGAATCAAGACACAAGAGGAAGAGCAAAAAGGAAAAGTAGGGTTTTGGTTTTGAGGAAGCCTTACCACTTGTCTAAAAGGTTGCTTTTGGTTCCCAACATAATCTATCGATGGAGAAAGGGAAGAGGCACACGATTTTAGTGCCACATGGCATCCATGCAAAAGGCTTTAGCTTTTCAAGAAGGACTCACACATCTATAAAAGGGAAGGAGCTGAAAACCTTGAAGTCTTTTGGTCTTTTGGTGCCATGGCATTTGTTGCTATGTTATGTGATTGCTTAATTATTATTTGATTTTTAACATGCAAATGAGTTGTGATGCCTCATCTAGTACTAGGATTCACATGTTTTGATGCACATGTTGATATTTGATGCCTAAGCAAGCTTATTAGAAGTTTCAAGCCCATGAAATGATTGCATATTCACATGCATGATTCGGCCATGTGTATGTTTATTAGTGATGCTTAACTAAGTGTCTTAGAAAATTCCAAGTTCATGGAAAGATTGAATATTTGTGTACACAATTGTTTGTATGATTTGACCATGCCTATGTTTGATGCATTCTCAAGTATGTTTGGAGCTCAAAGTTCATAAAATAAAAGAATATCCATGCTTATTAAAGTTGGTATGTTCCGGCTATGCATAGTATATAAGGTAGATACATGCTTTATTACTTGTTTGTTTGTAAATGTCATTGTTTAAGTAAATGAGAACATGGTCGCATGTTCTAATATTTTCAAGCTGTAACGCATAATGTATATGGTTGCACATAGTTACGTGATGTATGGTTTGCATTAAGTTTGGCATACATGGGTACATGTTTCATGAAAAGTGCAAGGTATCTTAGTCCATGTCACATGCAATTGGTTTGTGTAATTGTTTTTTTTTTTTTTTAAGAAAAGAATCATTTAAAGTTTTGTCACGACCCAATTGCTAGGTTGGGGAAATGCCCTAGTCGGACTCCTTTATCCACTTTGAGTGATTAAAATAGAGTAGCAGCCCATAGTTTGATGAAGTACAGTCGATGGACCTCGAATGATTCCTAAAAGGGAAAGGATACTGGAGTGGGGTTGCATATAAAGCTAGTGGGTGCCATACGGTGAAGGCAAAAATGCAAACTATCATATTATGTATGTTTAAGAATAAGACGTAGTCACCTCAGTCAAAGTGAGTCGCTGGTTGATGCAAAAACTAGAGGGGAACACATGTTGTGTAGGGGAGCTGTAAGGTATCTAATCATATGTTTAAGTTAAGAATAAGGCATTGAACTCCAAGATATGTTATGTTATATGATCAAGAACTTGAGCTCATATGTGACATGTTTAAGAACCAAGAATGAAAAGATGAAAAGACGTTTTTCTGAAAAGGTCGAAAGGTCTCAGTTACACGTTATCTTTTGAAAAGTCAAAGCTGTATAAGTAAAGTTCATGTCCATGCATTCATTATCCTTAGCTCTCATATGCTTATGATAACTATTCTATGTTACTTGTTTACTTACTAGACTTTCTCGAAATCTCACTGTGGTAGTTTCCACTATCATTCCCCACCCGGTTAGGTAGAAGTTGTAATAGGTTCACGTAGCTCTTAGAATCATGGATGGATTAATGAGTTAGCAGAAGACGAATTCATCATAGAAGCTAGTTACCATTTTACCGTACATATGTTAAAGGTTTACAACGTAGTGACTCAAGCAAATATGTGAGACCCTTAGTGAGGCCAATGATGGGATTCTACTTCTTGATCTTGAGAGGACATTAAAATTAAAGAATGATATGGATTTTGCGATGAGGTATTTCAAGCAAGCCCGAGATTCTTCGATTTAAGCCAAAAAGGTTGCTGTTGAGTTAGGGCTTTGGAAGCTAGATCCCTGACAAACAAGGGGAATCTTTTTAATTTTGATTGAAGATGGGAACTTAGTGTTGGTACACATGCCTTAGAAGAAGAAAATGGTAATAGAAAAGAGAATATGTTTCGATGACTTTCAATGATGGCCCCATGTTTTGGGACCTTTTGAAAAACAACTATGCTTTGGAAGGTTTCTAGGAGATTAAATCCTTTTGGGATTGTTGTGCTTCAATACCATGATATTTATTTTACCACCCGACCTATTTAGTAAAAACATTTTTTCTATTACGATTTACTGCATACTACTAGAACAATAGGTGCATTGCATCTTATCTGTCATGTACTAGAGGTATCTTTGTGTTACATATTCTGACGCTTTAGTCACCGTCCAATCTCAAATGGGGGTTGGGGGCATCACAGCTTGATAGTGTGAAACTTCTATTCGATTGGGTTACAGTGACAATGCGGTGGAATTTCTATCAACAAAATCAAAGGTGTGGCTGTTGAGAGAGAGAGAGAGAGAGAGAGAGAGAGAGAGAGAGAGAGAGAGAGAGAGAGAGAGAGAGAGAGAGAGAGAGATGAAAGGGAAAAGGAGTTTGAGGGGAAAATGAGAGAAAGGGTAGGAGAGGGAGATTGGGAAATTGAGAGACATACTAATGACGGCGTGCTCACAGTGTAGGGTTTTGGGTTGCGACAATGATGGCTTGTGACAACCATGGATTTAAGAGAAAGAAAACATACAAATGGAAAAAGAGAAGAGAGACACCAAGGTAGGAGCTTACTATGGTGATCGAGCATGATGGCGAAACGTGGAAACATAGTGTGTAAGGGGCGGTAGCAATCTAAAGATGTGAGAAAGAAAGATAGAGAGGGGAAGTGAGGGAGAGACGAAGAGAAAGGGACAATGGAGTTGGAAACTCATAGGGAATGAGTGATGTGAACCCCAATCGACTCGCTTTGAGACCCAACAACAATATTGGAAAAAAAAACCCAAGAACGTCAAACTCAAGTCTATGGATGGAGAATTTAGACCGATTGAGATCTCGTTTCAAGAACCTAAATTATATTAAAATCTAGACCCAATGAAATCCCGTCTCAAGAACCCAAATTACGAGAAGGAACGCCACAAAGGTTGTAATTTACCTTTGATAAGTTCAAGAGTTCAATTAAGAACAAGAGGAGAAAACTCACTCACAATGAAAATTCAATAAAAAATGTCTTACCCTCTCAAATGAGGCTACAAGTGGTTTAAATAACAATCCCCAAAACCCTAAGTGAGCCGCGGTACTGTAGCGTGAACAGTACCCGGGCTACAGTACTTCTAAAACCCTAGTTCACTTTAAATAATAACTTTTCAAATATGCCCTTGGCCAAAATACAAGACCTTCCCAAAAACCTTAATTCAATAGAAATAAGGCATATGTCTGGGCCAACATCCTCAAGCCCACTTATTCTAAACTAATAAAATAAACTCTTTTATTGAAATAAATAAGTCCAAGGCCTTCAATAACAATAAGTCCAAGTTGTGTCTTTCGTAGCATATCACATGGATGAAAACTAGATCTCCTCCTCTCAAGCCCATCTTGAATATTGGGCTCTTGCTAAACACGTCTCACGTGGATTGCACCCCTATCCATGCATAGCTTTCTTGATCTTCCTAACTCTTAATTTTGTAATTAACCCATCTGAAACTTGCAAAGGCTCTTTACAACTTGGTCCACCTTGAGGCCCATCAATGAGAGAAAGGACCAACGGAGTGTGACAGATGGAGAGATGTATTAGGGCTACGTGTATGTCTACAAAGAGAAGAAATGAAGTTGAGAGTGTTGGGGGGGGGGGGGGGGGGGACACCCCTATTCTCCGCTTGTGTTGTAGCTAAGACTAGTGCCAGGTTATTTTCAAAATTTTCTTTTTTATATGTGCGAAAATGTCATTTGAGTTTTCAAATATTTTTTCTAAATATAGACTACGAGCCTAAAATTTCTATTTTGATATTTTATGATTTTATCTTGGGTTTGATATTTAGTTTAAAAATTCTTTTATGGGCCAAGATATTTTTTAAACAAGTTGTATTATTTTTTGAATTTGAATCGAGGTCCAAAAATTTAAAGAAAGATTCATTTTATAAATTTTCTATACTATTGCCTAAATATTTTTTTGAAATGGCCCTACCCGAATACCCAAAAGCCCAAGCCCGTGAGTTCAAGTAGAATCCACGTCGTGCAGGTTCCTATGGATGCACGGCTTCATCACTCCCGTAGCCCATGCTCGCACGTCTCTCCTCATCTCTCTAGGGTTTGTTTTTCATCGCCTATATATTCACACATTAACTTCACAGTTCACGCATAGCCCTTCTCCATCATGCACGACAACTTTCCACTTGTAGAAACACATCTCATGAGCCACCAACCTGCTGAGCTCGCCCTCACATCCAACCTTAAACCGCAATCTTTGAACCGTACCCGACTCCTCAGCCACCGTGTGACCCAACCGAACCACCACGTTGTTTCCGTCAAACTTTCCCAAACGGCCAGCCTCCATCTCACGTCATCGCTAGTGCCCATCCACCTTTGCATCACGGGTAAACCGCTGCACAGCCTTCCTCCATGACTCCTTCTGCCACCTACCCGTGTACACCCACTCAATCCATGGTAAAATAATGTGCTGCCCAGCTCCACACACGGCAACACCACCACATGCGAGCCGCAACGGCACCTCCACATGCAGCATCGATCACAGCACCACCAAGCCACCGTCCAACTCCAGTTGCACGTCCTCACCATCGTGGAAGTCCAACCTATGTGCGGCCACCTCAAGGAAATCCACTCCACGCCATTACCTCCTAAAGCACCTCTGCTTTGGCTCTCAAAAACAGAACACCCACTGCAACCAACCCACAACCTCTGGCCAGCCACCGTACCCCAGCCCTGTAACCACCGTGTGAGAAAGCCACCAAGTCACCTGCAATCACACGGTGAGCTTCGTTCTGTCTCACACCGAGCTCTCTCTCACTCCGTCTCTCTCTCTCTCTCTCTCTCTCTCTCTCTCTCTCTCTCTCAGAGTGTGCAACCGCCAAGTCCCGACTGTGTATCAGCGATCTCCCAGCTGCCCCCCACGATAAGCCTCCTTCGCACGACCCTGGTCTTGTGACTGTATAATATCCCTGCAATAAAAAACAAAGCAAAACTTGGGTTGTAATATTTTCGTTGAGTGCCTTACGTGAAGATGGCAGGAAGCCTTCCTCTGTTTTTATAAACCAAAGGTTGAGGTTTTTTTTTAAAGTACATTTCTGACACTCAGTGGATTGATTTTTTTTACATTGACTCAAGTATTTTTGTAGAAAATTATTGGATTTATTTAAGTGGGCTTGTTTTCTACTTGGTTGCTTTTATTTTTTTATTTCAATGGGTGTGTTGTTATGTTAAGTTATTTTAAAGTAAAATTTGTTTTTTGGGTTAAGTTCGGGTTCTAAATTATTTTGGGTTGGGTAATATTTTTATTTTAGTGACCTTTTTTTTTTAATTGGTTGTGTTTTGATTTTTTAAATAGACTGATGTTTGAGTTGGAATTAGGTTAAGTATATTAAGTGTATAATTGATGGTTTTGGAAAAGGATGGAATTATAGGAATTTTGAGAATTTAGGTTCTTGAGGAATTAAAATAGGTTATTTTAGCATCTTAGGTTTAAATATTGAAGTAAGTATTCGATTGGGAATTTACTAGAGTTACATGAATTTTATAAGTGATGATTAATATTTCTTCAGCATGGTTGAGGATATTTCTGAAAAGCTAAGAAATCCAGATAAGCGGAGTTCCTATACTAGACTTTGCATAAAAGGAAAATAAAACGAGGTTGACTTTTAAAATATGCATCTTTTAGTTTTTGAAAAGAAATATGAAAAACAACCTCAATTATTTATTTTAGCATTACTCATGAATTTTGTATAAAATGGAAAGTATTTTTGTCATAATTAGTGTAGTCATGAGCTTATTTTCTGGCTTTTGTTTTTCTAAACTGTGCAAAAGAGAGTGAATATAAAATTTTGTGCATAAATTATATTTTTGTAATCTGATTCTGTTATGTTATTAAAATATTTTGTATTTTGATATGATATGATGTGATTTATAAAAACCTCTGGCATGACATTCTGTTTTTATTTCTGTTCTATTCTGACCTTACCACGGGTGTAAAAACTGTGGCCTCTGTTCGGGTTGGTACCAACTTATTCTATTTCTGGTACATCCACTTTGGAAGCAAAGTGGTTTTCTACGTGGTCTTTCCTGTGTGCATACTTGGAGCTCCGAGAATAATAAGGGGAAAATTCACATTCTGTTTCTGCTCAGTTGGCTACTGGGGTTTGCATAACCCTACCATAGGGGTTAAACATGGAACTCTATCTTGATGTGATGTTTCAGTTATGCTGTGCCAAAGGAACCTTGAATAAGAATACTTTTCTAAAACTTTCGCTCTGATATTTTTGATACCATATTCTGATTTTGCATTCTGAAAGTAAAACCATTTTGTTCTGCATTTTAAACTTTATAAATGCTCATGTTTGCACACTAGTATATGTTCTTTGCTTACTGAGTCGTACTTAGTAAATTGAAATATTTTTAGATATTTTGATTTGATGAGTTAAAGAGATTTTCAAGCTTTGGAGAGTTTTTAATTTATGCTCTTGAGAATTTCTTTGTTGCCTCTATGAAGGAACTTGGATATTTGGATTGAGTGATTAAATTAAGATTTTATGGAGTTTTATGGATTTTATAGTTATGATTTGAAGTTGATATTAAGTAATAAGAGTTAACTCTTCGGACCTCTGGGAACGGTGTTACAGATAATATGCAAAGCAACCTAGAATTTGTCTAATAGTATGTAATAAACCCAACGGTATTGTGAGTCATAAATGTTTTTTGCACCAGAATAGCTAAAAAACATAGCTTCATAGAAATTAAAAAAAAAAAAAATCATTCATGCCTCATTTAATTCCATATTATGAGACGTGTACATAAAATTTTAAATAAATAGAGATTACATCTCCTTATTCAAAGGGGGTCTTATATGGAACATATTCAGAGCATCTCTCTGATGCGCTGAATGGCTTACAGAATCATCTCTAAAATTATGATAATCAACTACAACTAGCGGTCTGGGTCTAGCTTCTCCTCAATGACCCTCAGCCAGGGTTTCACATTCATCACCATGGTTAGGTCCTGCTACAAGTTCTACAATCCCAAAAGGAATGGTAGTTCATAATGATAGAGTCAAATTTCTTAAAATCTCAGTAAGTTAACAACTAACATACACAAAGATAACATAAACGTGACAAATAATAAACATGAGATGCAGATAAAGTATTTCCTTTTCCATCCTGATTTCTTAACATCTTTTAGAAAATTTAGAGGCACATTTTCTTATAGAGAACATTTCACTCTTTTTCATTTCTTATTCATTTCTTTGTTTTATGATATTTTTTAATATATGGTATCCTCACAACTCCCCATTCTGCACTGTCAGTACCTGCTGGTTACCATTGCCCAACTTATGGGACATTGTCATCAGAGTTGTGCAGATAAATATTCAATGCATTAACCATAACTTTCCATGACATGGGTACCTACCAGCATTAGGTGTCATAATACGAAAATACCTTTGAGTCCTTTAAAGAGGAGCCAGTATAAGTTTGTTAATTTTTCTTCGTCAATCCAAGGATTACCAATTCATTTTTAATCATTTTAGAATGGATAGAGGAGTTTCACTAGGATATTCCCCCATCCTAGTTTTAGGTCATGATAAAATATTTTTCATGCTATGCTTATGACAAACACACTTTGTGATATGTGATTTTTTTTTTTTTTTGGTAGGAAGTATCGTCATACTTCATGTAAAACGTCATATTTTCATGCATCATGGTAAAGAGTACTTATTTTTGTAAAGTTTCATAATAATCAACACATGTAATGTAGCGACTGAATGCTTCTATGGTGATGCAAGATATTTCATGAGTAAATAGCATATAAATATGGCATATAAATATTATCCAAGAGTAAGTTAGAAGCCAACTTACAAACTTCTTGAGATACTGAGGTGTGGTGGCTGAAATAAGAGATATATTTGAGGTTAGCACTATAATAGTTACTAAAACTATACACTCAACCATTTGGCATTTGAGTTTTGTTACATTTAACCAAACTATGGAACTCCATAACTTCTATGATATCAATTCCTATATAATTCTCAAACCTCTTGAATCAAGTGTATACCATGAAAGTTTTTACTCAGGGCATGGCATGGGATCAAGAAGAGATCAATACCAAATGCTTATGCTATCACATATGATGCTTCTTATTCAACTAATACTAAATCCTTCAACTCAAGTTCTTCATGCAATACTTTAATTTATACCTCAACATGATAAAAACGTGTTCATAAGTGATTTAGCTTGAACATCAATTTTTGAATCACCAGTAACCTAAAGCATGCTTGATGATCAACTAAAGATATTAATTCAATTCCTAGCATGGCATGTCATAATCAACATTCACTTGATATTTATAACCTCATATCATTATCACTTAGTAACCATATCACAAATCTATTATGCTAGCATCAAAACCTAACCCAAGCATGCATACCCTTTAGTTTCTCATATCAATTCTCATGGCATCACAAATTCATGTTTAACATGTTCATTCATAACTTCATCAAACATTGAGATAGGCTACTTAGCACTTGATGTAACAGTCTACAAAAAATTCAACGGTGAAATTTCTATAGGTTTTAGGAACCTCGTGAAAATTTCGTAAGTTTTCACGAATCGAATAATCGCATAAGTTTTAATTTATCAGCATAGTCAATGTTATCACTTGCTATGGTGTCAGAATTGTGATTTTATTTATTAGATGTAGTTAGAACTGTCAGAATGTGTTATCATCTGCACCATTAGACTCAGTTGATTATTTCAGATTTTATAGCGTAATAATCCCATTTCCAGTTTTCGGAAGATACGCTCATGCAAAAATGTGTTTTTGTTTCTTTGAGAATCTTTGGAGTGGAATTTCGATAAATGAATTGCACTGTAGGTTTGTATGAATATTTAAAATTTTACAGTGCAAAGTTTATTTTTCACTTCCTGAAGTGAATAATAACTTCAATAGTAGCACCTGGCACAGTGTTTTCAAAATCATAGTGAAGAATGTCCAAACTAGGTTAGAGAAGTTTTATTAGGACAATTGGTAAGATCTTAACCACACTTGGTAAATAGTAATGGACACTTGGCACCATAAGGAACCATGAGATAGATTGTGAAGAAATCAAGGTGTGAGATCATGTCACCTAAGTGAATCTCTAAATTGTTGAAATCCCAAAAGCTTGATTGAAACTGAAACCCTAAATGATTTCGTCAAACCCTAAAGTTGGCCTTCAAACTGATCCAATTTCTAGTATTATGTTTAATCACTTGATTAAATCACTTTCACATGCTATTAATTCATCAAATCCTTGTTTCGATATTATTATCCAACCTTTTAAACTTTGAAAATTTGATTGGGTCATGAAAAAATGGATTTGGTTTTGATAGCATCCAAAACCCTAACCAAACCCCCTTTAAACCCCAAATTGAAGCCCACTTAGTTGAGACCTACCAAGACCCACGAATTTGGCCACCTTGGCTAAATTTCTTGAAGAAGTTTCATCCCCCACATGGAAGGCCATACCCTGCCCTTGGTTGCACCGAATAGTGCCTTGATGTGAATGAGAAATCCACCTCATCACCTTCCATATCTTGTAGTTGCAGCAGGCAGTCCATGCCCCTCACCATTCTTCACTTTATGTGATTTAAGCACCTCCAATCAAGGGTCATTCAAGCCCATATCTTCCCCTTCCAGAGGTCTAAAATCATCCAAGACACATTTCGTTCCCTTTCGTTAATTTTTCACCCCATTCTTAGAGAGAAACCCAAAAAGGCTCTCTCGAGCAAGATTCTGGGTCTTTTTGTGTGGCGATTTTTTACCCTTTGTAAGTATTGTCTCAAGATGACTCTTTGATAAAAGTTGTTCTTCTTTGTGTTTAGTTTCCGTGGATATCTTATCTGTCTCAATTAATGGTCATTTGTTCGGTAGGTCAAAAGTATTTTTAACCATGGAAATGTCATTTTGGGCATTAAACTAGAGATTATATTATGTTTTAGAGTTTTTGACCAAGCTAGTGGACATATCTTGATCAGAATGTTTTATGGAGTGTTGTTAGCAAGTGTTTATCAATGTTCATTGAGGTTTTGTTGCATGAATAAAGCTTTTGATGATAGATTTCCTTAGATCTAGAAACTTGAAAACTGGAAGTGGAAAAACAGTTTTTGTTTTGAGAAAGTTTGAATATTTCATTGTTTAATCTTACTCCAAAGGTTTTGATATATCTATGTGGTGATCCTCAACCTCTTATATACATGTTAGGATGTTAGTTTGAAAATATTTAGTATTAGTTTTAGAGATATGATTTTTCTAAGCAAGAGAATTTTGGTTAGGTCTATGATTTTATTTTTTGAGTTAGATCCATGTTTTATTGATTTTTAGCGGTGTGATTTTAAGTTTGATGGTTGGATCTTCTTTAGGACACAAATTTTAAACCATGTGATGTTTTAGTTTAAAGACCTCATCTTTTTAAGACATGGATCAAAAGATTGATCAAAGTTAGTTGAGAAAAATGTTTCCGTTTTTGGACTAAGTATAAAACCAAAAACTCCAATGTTGTTTTGTGACTTTTTTTTAATGATTTAAAACATGTTTGATCTTAAGATGATGTTATGAATATGTTAGAAGTAAGATTTAATTTTTTTGAATTCTTGGAGATGTTTTGATTAAGGTCAAAACTTGTGATTTAAGGGTTTGCTTTGTTGTTAAAAGGTTTGGGTCTTTTTACAAAAAATTTGGTATTGATGATTAGGTTTTTTTGAATGACTATTTTAAGTATGGTTTTAAACTTAGGATAGGAAGATCTTTGTTGCAAAATTTTAGTTTAATCACGAGTTTTGAAGTGGGAAGAAATTACAACAAAATAAGAGAAATGACCAATGAATGTTTAGACCATAGTGAGTTCCTCATAGTTGTAAATTATTTTAAATTTTTCTGAGGTGATATTTGATTTTATGACAAAATTTACATGGGGAATGTAAAATTTGGTCATTTTTTGAGTTAGGATGTGAAACTCATAAGTTAGGGGTAAAATAGTAGTTTTTCACATGTAGAGGGTAAAATGGTAATTTTATCATAAGTTGTCTGTTTTACATATCTTTAATTGTTAGTAGTTAAATTTTTAATTTTTAGAATATCCTCTTAGAGTTCCTCGTATTTCATACTTTATTCTCGTAAAACATGATGATTGAGGTAAGTTAGCTTTTAACTTACATCAATTAACTGTGTATATGTGATGTGTAAGGGAAGTACAGCTTATACTCGTATGTTGTTATATATTTCATTCCATGCCATGTCATTATATGTTTATTTGTTATACGAATTATTTTGTCAAGAAATACTTATTTATTATGCAATATATTCCGTCACATGTTGCTATTTGTTGCAACCATGTCACATTACATATGCCATCTCTTGCATGTTGCCATGTCAAGTAATATTCACTGTCACATGTTATGCTATGTTATGAAATATTATCTGTTATATTTATGTCTCAAAGTATGTTATGTCTGTCATCTTACGTTCATGTCACATTACACTACGTCAGAACTTCTGTCCTTTTGTATTCATGCCACGTCCCATCTTGAATACAGTTTGTGTATCTCTAGAATAATCATGTTAAGTTATTCATGTAAATCACGACCCAAAGTGCTAGGATAGGGTAATATCCTAGTGGAACTTGTTTGTTCACTTTGGAGTGTCTAAATAGGTATGGAATTTCCTGGGTTAATGACATACAGTCACCAGGTTGCGAATAGGCCCTAACTAGCTTGTCATTGCGCCAATCCCTAACACTGATGGAGTCATATTTTATTTTATGTGTATCCATAGCAATAGTAGCACAAACAATTCATGGGGCTGCAATAACTGTAAAGCATGAAGTATCGGGCCACAACAACTGTGGAGTATACATTACGCGAGACACAATAATTGTGACACGTAAAATACATAAGACCACAACAACTGTGGAGTATTTATTAATGCACACACAACTGGTGTAGATACCTATATTATGACGTGGTAATCGACAGGGAGGCACGGCTCAAGGGGACCAGTGTAGCATCTGCATGGTCACTTATTAATTAAGTCTATTGAATAAGAATTCAAGTTCATGTATTTCACGTTCAAGTCATGTTTCATGTTATGTTATGTTTAAGTTTACATTCATGTCAAGTTTCAAGTACATGTTCATTTATGTCACGTCAAGCTAAGTTTCAATTTTAGTTCAAGTTATGTTAGCTTATACCATGTTATGTTAAGTCACATTATGCTTATTATTTTATGCTATGTTATGTCAAGAACGTTATGCTTATTATTTCATGCCATGTTATGTCAAGTTATGTTATGTTTACTATTGACATTGATTGTGCATTCATGTCTTTACTGCCATACATGCATCTTTAACCTGTGCGGGAGTTTCTTGTTAACATACTGAAATTTATAATTAAATCTCAGTATGGTAGTCCCAACTATCATTCCTTCTGAATGGTAAACGATGTCTCAAGATTAGAGTAGGGAGCAAACACTGGCAGACTGGAGGAGGTTGACTAGATGCCACAGACATGATGCGGAGTTTACAGCTTCTATAGTTATGTTTTTAGACAGTATTCTAGCCTTGTTAGTCAAGTTATACGAGTTACTCGATGAATTGGCTCAATAGTATATTTTGGTAATGTAAATATGAAGCCGGGTCATCCATGTTCAAAGACTCGTGATGTAATCGTGAATATTTATTTTATTAAGTATGCATGGATTACGCTTTAACTATTTGAGATGTTATAAGTTTGGTGTATAGTATTGCTAAAAAGAAAAGAATAATCTGCTACGAATATTGCATAATGCTATATGCATGTTAAGAACATTAAAAATTATATGTCATGAACTGGTGCAGGTAACCTTGCGTTGCATATCCCGATACTTCAGATATCCATCCGATCTCAAGCGGAATCTGGGGTCATCACACTTGAAGCTTTCCTTCCAAGTACTCAGCTATTGCTCCCTTTCTTTCACTCATTTTGGAACTTCTTTCTATCTCACTAGATTCTTTTGCATGTAGCGAGCATGTGTACCCTTTAGTTTCTCATATCAATTCTCATGGCATCACAAATTCATGCTTAGCATGTTCATTCATCACTTCATCAAACATTGAGATAGAATACTTACCCCTTGAAGCCTTCTTTCCAAGTACTTGGCTATAGCTCTCTGTCTTTCACTTTTTTTGGACTTGTCTCTATATCACTCAAATTCTTTTGCATGTAGTGTGAGGTGAAGTAAGGCATGAGGGGTGCTATTTATAGGCTTCATTTGAAGAAGAAGATCATTCAAGAAGCAACTCACGCCATAGGTTACTCGACATCTTACCCCTAATCTTACCATACGTTCCTTCTTTGTTTTCTTATGTGCAGTTATGGAATCTTATATCTCCCCTAAGATGAAATCATTTATGACTTTGTGGGGCATGGGGTGCTAGAAATTTCAGAAGTTGAACAAGTTCCTATGAACTTGGTTTGATCATGATTGGATCCTTTCTCTTCTTTAAAACCATTGCCTAAAACCACTAGTTTTCCTTAGCTAGTTTGTTTCTTTGGCCCTAGTAGGTACATTATCGATTCCTTTCTTGTGTAAGAAAGAGATGAAAGTGAGGGAAATATGTCTTCATGGTGGAAGAGGTGGAAGAGAGGTAAGGGTGTTGGTGATAGCCGAGAAGAGACATTTGGCTTCTTCCAATCCTTCATTCAATTTCCTTCAAACTTTTGGAGTCAATCAAAGGATTAGTGTCAAGTGATGGCTGAGTGCCATGACTCTTCAATCTTTGCTTTGGAATCAAGTGGATGGCGTGGGAATAGGAGGTGGTTTGTAAGCATGTTCATCATGGTGCTCGGCTAGATGCTAGGGGCTATAGTCCCTCTTTGTATGTGCTTTAGAGATGCAACCTATGTCTTCATTTCATATTTCATTCTGCCCTTCAATTTCTTCAATTAGGGCTATTCACTTTTGGAAATCTTCTTTCAAACCTTGTCTCAAACAGATGACCTTACTGTAGGAGTAACCGATTGCATTCATTGATGCTTGGAGTGGGGTGCAAGGGTTTGAAATGTTGCTAGGGAACTTGACATGAGTTGGCACTTCTTCCTATCTTGAGATAACGTGTAAGGAGTCTAATTTGAGAGGATGGAGTTTTGGTGGCAAGTGGAAGAAAGCAAAAATCAAATTTGATGCTAAGGGTGTCAATCAGCCGAGATAGGGTCTTTTGGCTTCCTTTGTCTTTTCTTCTTCCATCTCTTGTCCAAATAGGCTTTGTGGGGTCAAAGGGAGATCTTATCACTTGGGGTCTATTGTTCTTTTTGCTTGGAGACAAAGCAGATAGACTAAAGCGGTGCTGCCCTTGTTTATTTTGGAATGTGTAAGAGGTGTTGGTGTCCAGTTTGAACTCTAGTGACTTATACCTCATTTGAATGTGTAAGAGTGTGTCACCCACTGTCCTATTTTCATGGTTCAAGTTTCCAAATTTATTCAGGTGGTGGGGCTAAGCTTATTGCATAAAATCTCATTCGAATTAGACAAAGCACTTGGTGGCATGTATTGGAGATATTCGGTTTGTACGTGTTGATGGCTTCTTGTGAAGTACACGGCTTGGACATGTCTGCTATGACCATGACATGTACTAATACTTAGTCTTATCTTAGGTTAACTAATGTTTAATCTAATCAAAAGGGGCCAAGAGTAGTTGTTTAGAAAATTTTCCTTAAAGGGTCTAGTGGCTGATTGTATCCTATGCTAGTTGACTTGATCCTTGTCTTGCTTTCGTTACTATAAATTCTGAAATTGTCCTTTAAATTTTTGAAGTGTGGGACTAGGCAGCCAACTAGTCCCTTAGGTGCCACCTAGAAGAATTGGAAGGCATAGGATGTTGAATTCCTAAGGTTAAGGTTGTGGTGCAAGTTTCCTAAACTTGGGTTTCAATTTGGGCAACTTTGGCCCCAAGTTTTGTGTGTTGGGGTAGGCCTGGTTTTGGGCTTTCCTTATTGGGCCATTGGCCCATTTTTTGGGCCTAGTTTTGGGCCTCAATTTGAGCTTTTGGGTCCATTAGGTTGGACATAGCTTTGTGGACTTCAAATTGGGCCTTGGCCCAATTAGATTTAGGCCTAATCTTGGGCTTCCTGTTGGGCTTTGGGTCTCTCCAAGTTTGGGCCTAATCTTGGGCTTCTTATTGGGCTCTTGGCCCATTCATATTTAGGCCTAAATTTTTGGGCTTTACTTTGGGCCTTTTCAAGGCTTTTTAGAGTTAGGTTCATCTTTTAATGCTTAAGCCCACTTCCCTTCTAGCTAAGATCGGCAAGATGTTATGGCTTTATCCTTAAGCCCAACAAGATAGTACTTCTTTTAATATGGTCAAAGCTCCCTTATCCTTACGGTTTTGGTGGGGGTGTTACAAGGAGTTAGAAAGGAGATACAATTTTTAGGGTTTGAGGGGGTGTATGGGATGGGCTTTGTGTCTTGGGGAGATTTAGTTTGGGCCCTAGGCCTGGTTATTACATTCTCCACCACTTACTAAAATTTTGTCCTTGAAATTTCATCCCCATGACTATAACTAATCTCCAAGAACTTATGGAGTCAATAATCTCTACCTCCACTCCATAGGTTGTTCCATTTTGACCATATCCTTTAATAGCACATCACATCTAAAGTGCAAAAGTAGCCATATAGTCCAAAATCTCTAATTCCATAAATACATGTTCTACAAGACCTATGGATCCTAATGACCATTATCCCGTAATTTAGATTATGCTCTCCACTATTGATGCCCAAGCTTCAATTTTTAGCCTCTATTGCACTCACCTTGGTCACCTGCCAGTCTCTTCAAGCCATTGATAATCATAAATTTGCACTGCAAGATGAGCTACCTACCATGAATTACACAGTCACAAATTTTAGTTCCTAAATGATCTCAAGTCACAACTAATTCCTCAAGATCCACCCAAAATTTACTTTAAACATATCATATTACTAAGTACAGCACTTATGTTATGCACTCTAATAACTTCACTGAAGTGCCTAAAGTTAAAAGATTTTATAAACATCAAGTCTAATTTAGCTCCACACCGTATGTGAAAAACTTTTACAACACTTTGACACTAAGAGGGGTGCTAAAAGAGCCTACCGATGACATCCACACCTTTGTTTCCTTTGGATTGATTAGCTCAGACACCCATACACTAAGTCAAGCTCAACGGATAAGGTTGAGTAGTCAGAATGGAGTGGTGGAAAATCGAAAATAAATGGTGAAAGTTCAAATTTTCTTGTGTGCTTGCCATTGGTAAAGGTGTGCTCCACGAAGTGACTAAGAAAGAATTTGATTTGCAATGGAAATGGAGATGTCACAATGAAGTATATAGGAAAAACAATTTTATTTTATCTTTTTCCCTTAAAGTCCAACTCTAAAATTTTTTGTTTTTCTAAAAATGGTGTTTCTCCTTTATATCAAATTCCTAAAAGGTTTCCCTTAGCCCATGCCATTTACACCATTTTCTCAAAGGTAATTTTATTATTTACACCTCACATTAACCCTCCTAGTTTAGTTCTAGCATTGGACGAATTGGCTCCAAGAAACGAAGCCAAGAAATGCAACTAATTCCATTACAAGTCTAGTTGAAACCAAACAAAGAGGCCTTGGGTTTCAATTGAATTTTCTACTCTTGGTTGAGTGTGATAACCCGATATGGCGAAGCATGAGCCATAGTTTATTTTTAGCCTTAGTAATTGAGGGCCCAAGTGATTTAAGGGAAGCAGAGGCCTTAGAAGATTAATTGTGAATTTTAGCCCCAAAAAGCCTTAGTGTAATTCTGCCCATAAGGAAAACCCAAGTTATGACGCCTTCAAATTCTGTTTGGGATCGGACGGACATCCGAAGTGTCAGGACATGCAACACAAGGTTACTTGCCCCCGTTCATAACATATAAGATGTAATGTTCCTAACATGCATACAACATTATGCAATATTCGCAGCGGATAATATTTTTTTTGAGCAATACTATGCACCAAACTTATAATATCCCAAATAGTTAAATCGTAATCTAAGCATACTTAACAAAAATAAACATCCATGAGTCTCAAAAGACTGTAATATAAAAAATATAAGAGGTCAGACTCCATATTAGATTACCAAAATACACTATTGAGGAAGTTCGTCGAGTAACTCATGTAACTCGACTAACAAGGCCAGAATACTCACAAAAAACTACCTATGGAACTTGTAAGCTCTACGTCGTGTCTGCGGCGTCTAGTCAACCTCTTCCAGTCTACCAGTGTCTGCTCTCTGCTTTGATCCTGACATGTAGCCTACCATTCGGGGGGAATGGTAGTTGAGACTACTACGGTGAGATTTGAATACAAATCTCAGTAAGTTAACAGGAAACTCCCACACAGGTTAAAAATACATGCATGGAAGTAAAAGCATGAATGCATAATTAAAGTCGTAAGTAAGTATAACATAATTTGATATATAGCATAGCATAACTGATATAACCTGAACTGAAACATGAACCGAACTTGACTTAACATGACATGAACTTGTACTTAAAACATAACATGGACTAGCAACATAACAAGAACGTAAACTTGAAACATAACATGGACTTGAAACATAGCATGAACGTGAACATACATAACATAAACATGAACTTGAACTTAACATAAACCTGAGCATAACATGACATAAACGCGAACTTGAGATATAATGTGAGCATGGACGTAACATAATATGGACTGAACTTGAACATAACATGACATAAACGTGAACTTGAAACATAACGTGAACATGAACATAACATAACATGAACATGAGCTTGAGCATAACATAAACATAAACATAAAATGATATGAACATGAACTTGAAACTTAACGTGAATATGAACATAACATAACACGAACATGAGCTTGAATATAACATAAACATGATATGAACATGAACTTGAAACTTAACGTGAACATGGACATAACATAACTTGAACGTGAACATGGACATAACATAACTTGAACGTGAACTTGAACATAACATAACAGCAGATTTTACTCCTTCATCGTAGTACTCGATAGCGCATAGCCTTGACCACAGTACCAAGCAGCGCGTATCATCCTTCTGTAGTACGGTAGATTATACTCCTTCACCATAGTACTCGGCAACGCATAGCCTTGACCACAGTACTAGGCAACGCGTATTGTTCTTGACCGTAACATATTGCTTATTCTTAACTTCATGACATAAACTTGGAATCTTGTTAAATAGACTTAATTAATAACGTGACCATACGGATGCTACACGGATCCTCTTGAGCCGTGTGTCCCTGCCGATTACCGAATCACAACACAGGTATCTACACTAGCTGTGAGTGCGTTAATACGCACTCCACAGTTATTGTGGCCCTATGAATTCTACGTGTCACAATTGTTGTGTCTCACGTAGTGTATGCTCTACAGTTGTTGTGGCCCCATGAATTGTTTGTGCCACACTTGCTGTAAACACACGTAAAAATAAAATATGGCACCATCGGCATTAGTGTATGGTGCGCTCCGGTGACCAGCTAATTAGGCCCCATTCGCAACCTGTTGACTGTACTTCATCAACCTAAGGAATTTCACACCTATTTAGACACTCCAACATGAAAAAATAAGTTCCACTAGGATATTACCCCATCCTAGCACTTAGGGTCGTGATTGACATGAATAACTTAACATAAACGTGATCTGAAACTTGACTTAACATAAACTTGATCTGACTTCTTTACCTAACATGACATACTTGTAATTGTGAATATTACATGATATGACATACATGTAACATGTGGCATACTTAACATGCCATACTTATAACATATAGCAATACGTGACAGAATAAATTATGTAATAAATAAATATTCGTGACAGAATAAATCATGCATAACAGATAAACATGTAATGACGTGGCATGGCATGGCATATATGATAACATACATACATAAATTATAGTTCCCTTACCCATCATACATACACAGTAAACTATAGTAAGTTAGAAGCTAACTTACCTCAATCGTCACGTTCTATAAGAATAAAGTGCGAAATACGAGAAACTATAAGAGGGTATTCTAAAAGTTAAAAATTTAATTACTAACAATTAGAAATGTGTAAAAGAGACAAATTAGAGTAAAATTACCATTTTACCCTCTACATGTGAGAAAATGACCATTTTACCCCAAACGTAAGGATTTCACATCCTAACTCCAAAAATTTCTAAAATTTACATTCCTCGTGTAAATTTTGTCCTGAACTCAAATATTAACTCAGAAAAATTTAAAACAAATCACAACTATGGAAAACATGCTATAGCCGAAACACCTTAAGCCATTTCTTTTGATTTTTGTTGCAATTCTTTACAACTTCAAAACTCATGCTTAAACCAAAATTTTGCAACAAACATCTTCCTATCCTCAGTTTAAAACCATACTTAAAATATCCATTTAGAAAAAGCTAATAATCAACACCAAACTTTTTTGTAAAAAGATCTAAACACTTGAATCACAAGTTTTGACCCTAAATCAAAACATCTCAAAAAATTTCAAAAAAAAAAAAAAAAATCTTACTTCTAACATTTTCATAACATCATCATAAGATCAACCATGCTTTAAATCATCAAACTAAAGTCACCAAAATCACAAAATAACACTTGGAGTTTTTGGTTTTACACTTAGTCCAAAAACAGAAACTTTTCCCTCAACTAGCTTTGATAAATCTCTTGATCAATAGCTTAAGAAGGTGAGATCTTTGAAATAAAGCATCACATGGTTTTAAAATGTGTCCTAAAGAAGATCCAACCATAAAATTTGTTGCCCAGATGACTAACACAAAAGGGGTGGTGAATTGAGTTATATTAAAAAAATAACAATTATAAATCAAATATATAATATAAAATATAAACAAAATATGAAATAACAATAAATATAAAGAGTAAGGATAAGAGAGAAGCAAACTCAGTATGTTAATGAGGTTCGGCCCCACTGCCTACGTCCTCGCCTCAAGCTACCCCTTGAGGATTCCCAAATTCACTATTCAACCTCCTTCAGGTGGAAATAGAAATCTATTACACCTTTGAACAACACCGCTACAAAGGATTGGTGTAGAACACCCTCTACACTTGCAATCACCTTACACGTAGTGATTTAACTATTTCCCGTGTAGAATACTTTCTACACGCACAAGGGTTATACATACCCTTTTTCTAATACAAAAGCTGATAGTGGGTAGGTTATCAGAAAACGTTCCTCAATGAGTGAAATAAGAACAATACAACGCAAACTATATCTCTCAAAATGAACAAGGATTAAGGCTCAATGCTTAGAGAAGAGAGAATGAAAGCTTTGAATGAATATTGTATGCTCTAGATGTTGTGAATGTGAAGCTCTCAAATGATCTATTTATAGGCATATGAGACTTCATATTCAAATTTAAAAAGATTCACATGTCAAAAACAATATCATTCACTTTTTCAAAAAAATCAAACCTAATCTTTTACTTTTGGCATATGACAAAAGGAGCACACTTTCCTTTTCAAAAAATTCAAATTTAATCTTTTACTTTTTGCATATGACAAAAGGAGTACACTATCTTTTTCAAAAAATTCAAACCTAATCTTTTATTTTTTGTATATGACAAAAGGAGTACACTTTAATTTCCAAAAAATTCAAACAAAATCATCTACCTTTTGTATAAGTCTAAAAAAGTATCAATCCCTTTTGAAAATATTCAAATAAAACATGCACATGTGAAAGATGACAATCAATCATGTTTAATATTTTCAAAGTTCAACCCTTTAATCAAGGCATGCACATGTAAAAGATGACAATCAATCATTTTTAATATTTTCAAAGTTCAACCCTTTAATCAAGGCATGCACATGTAAAAGATGACAATCAATCATCTTTCAAAATTTTCAAATTTAATTTTCAAAAATATTCATGCACATGTGGAAAATGTATTTTAATATTTTATGATAAAATATTAATTTTGAGCATTAATCCTAATTTTGAATTTTAAGAGATTTACAACGTTACTCTATAACTTTAATGTGAACTTGTTTCCTTCTTGCTCATGCTTGGTTCTTTGATGTGCTTGACTCCATTGTGTGGACAACTTGAGCTTGAAACTCCTTTATTCTTTGAATTCATTTGTTATCATCAAAATCCATGTGTAGATTTATAATCACATGAAACTTGAAACCTTGGGTTCAACAATCTCTCCCTTTTTGATGATGACAAATACTTGATAGAACTTGAAACCTGTATTAATACTTAAGCTCCCCCTGAAAATATGCGTTAGTTTTTCAAGCAAAAGTATAAATATAATTCCAAGCATTTATAACAAGTTTAACAATTTAAACAATGTTAATGCTCTAGTCTAAAACTTATCCCCCTTTTGGCATCATTAAAAAGGATCGGCAGTAAGTAAATGGACTAAAGAAAACGATGCGTTTAATAGTCACTGTAAATAGTTGAAAAAGGAGCCGTCTGTGACCCGACAAATGCTGCAAATCTCGAGGCCTAACTCTATGAATTTAGTGCGGCTGGAGATTTAAACAATCGCCTGATGTTGTTGACAAATGTGACTGAAGGCTCCGAGTTTCTATAAAAAAAATGATCGTTTTCATCTATCGAATGCCAAAAAAATACATCGCTTCTTGACCTGAGTTTTGTTTTTCCACAACGATAGAATGGCTGAGCAATTCTCTTCCACTAATGTTCCAGACTTGAATCAGGAACCCTTGACGCATCAATCATCAATCTTCTCTCCTGAGGCCGTCAATACCATGATAGGAGTAGAGAACCGTTTTTCTAGTAAGGCTGATTCTGAGATTATTGCAGAATCAAGAATGCTCAGTAGTCAATATGTTGCCTCTGTTACGATCATGTCTCGGAGGTTAATGGCGAGGGTGAGTGAGATTGATCATCTTAACATGCAAATATCTGAGTTATGACAGAAGCTTGCTAATAAGGATAGTGAGAATAAAAGGCTAAAGCAAGAAAACCAAGAGTTGAAAAAATTTACAGATTGGTATGCTCATGATCTGCAACCACGAATAGAGGAGCTGGAACGAGAAAGGGTTCAGATACAAGGTCAATATCGGCAGATAACAGCAGAGGTTCATCGTTTACTAGAAAAATAGGGACAATCTACTGTTAATCTCGCTGGCTTAATAAGAAAACTTTTGACAATGTGTGTCCAGCATATCTTGTATTTCTTTTGACTAAATAAGATTTGAAGAGACAATAGTTTGTCTTATTCTTTATGCTATCTCTATAAAATCAGTCCTGAAGTTCATCAAATCCGCATCAAGTTTTCTTCTCATCTCTATAACTCATATGCATTCCTTCAACATTCTCGTTTTAAGCCTTCTATTCTTTTCTCAATGGCTCATTCTTCTAACATTTATCTAGATCCATCCATGAGGTATTCTGCATCTCAACCTCCTGTCCTTTCTGCAGCTGCCATTGGTGCCATGTTGTAGTAGGAAAATAATAATCTGACTAATAAGTCAGATTCTGATACTATTTATGACTTGGTAAGTCTTGGGACTTGCTACTCTTCCTCTATTGTTACTTTTTCTCAGCGGCTACAAGCCAAAAATCATGAAGTTGAAAAGCTCAAAGAACCAATTGTTGTACTTCAACGAATTGTTCAAGAGTCTCACACAAGGGAAGGAATCATTCGACAGAAGAATAAATAGTTGAAATCTTTATTAGATTCTTCATTCCACTTGCCGGTTCTCATGGATAAGAATGACATGATATTGTATGAAGAGAATGAGCGTCTCAAACATGAGGCTAAGAATCTCAAGTTTATGTAAAAATATTTAAAAAATCTATCTCTATTTTTATTGACTCTGGTCTATCTTTTAAGAGATATTCATAGCATGCATCATACCTATTTCTCTTCTGATCATACATAATCTATCTTCTGATAAAGGCTTTGTGAAAATATCTGCTAACTGATCGTGTGTGTTTGTGAACTCTAGTACTATATCGCCTTTCTGCACATGATCTCGAAAAAAATGATATCTTATTTCAATATGCTTAGTTCTAGAATGTTGTATTGGGTTCTTTGAAAGATTTATAGCACTTGTATTATCACATTTGATTGGAATGTGATTATACATGAGTTTAAAATCTTCAAGTTGTTACTTCATGTAGAGAACTTGAGCACAACAACTACCTGCAGCAACATATTCTGCCTCAGCAGTAGATAGTGTAACAGAATTTTATTTTTTACTAAACCAGGAAACTAGTGTATGACCTAAGAAATGGCATGCTCCACTAGTACTTTTTCGATTTATTTTACAGCCAGCATAATCTGCATCTGTGTTGCTGATTAGATCGAAAGATATGTGCTTAGGGTACCATAACCCTAGGTTAATTGTACCACTAAGATATCTAAGAATGCGCTTAACTGCAATTAAATGTGATTCTTTTGGAGATGATTGAAAGCGTGCACATAAGCACACACTAAACATAATATCTGATCTACTAGCTGTTAAATATAATAAGCTACCAATCATACCTTGATATATCTTCGAGTCAACTGGCTTACCGAATTCATCTTTATCAAGTTTAGTTGATGGGCTCATTGGTGTTCCAATTTCCTTAGCATTTTCCATCTCAAACTTCTTCAGTAATTCCTTAATATATTTTGATTGATTGATGAATGTCCCACTTTTTGCTTGCTTAATTTGCAATCCAAGAAAGAATGTAAGTTCTCCCATCATGCTCATCTCAAATTCTTCCTGCATAGTCTTAGCAAAAACTTGACATATATTTTCATTAGTAGCACCGAATATTATATCATCAACATAAATCTGAATCAAAAGAATATCATCATTTTCATATTTAATGAAAAGAGTTGGATCGATTTTTCCTCTTGAAAAACATTTTTCAATCAAGAAACCACTGAGTCTCTCGTACCAAACTCTAGGAGCTTGTTTAAGTCCATATAGTGCTTTTGTGAGTTTGAAAATAGGATTTGGGGAAATATGATTTTCAAAACCTGGAGGTTGCTCAACATATACCTCTTCATTTATAAAACCATTTAAGAAAACACTTTTAACATCCATTTGAAAAAGTTTGAAATCTTTATAACAAGCATATGCAAGTAGCATTCGAATAGCTTCTAATCTTGCGACAGGTGCATATGTCTCATCATAATCGATTCCTTCTTCTTGATTAAAACCTTGAGCTACAAGTCGAGCTTTAATTCTAGTAATGACTCCGGACTCATCTTTCTTGTTTCTAAAAACCCATTTTGTTCCAATAATAGTATGATTTTTGGGTCTAGGAACAAGTGTCCAAACATCATTTCTTTCAAATTGATTCAACTCTTCTTGCATAGCTAAAATCCAAGATTCATCAAGAAGTGCGTCATCAATATTTTTGGGTTCAATTTGAGATAGAAAAGCAGTAAGATTGCAAATATTTCTAAGAGATGATTGAGTACTTACACCTTGTGAAGGTTCTCCCAAAATTTGTTCTACTGGATGATCTTTCACAAATTTTCCCTGTTTGGTTGCATCTTGTATTAAATTTTGATGATCTTTCCTGATGGCTCTATGTTGAACTTCCTCTATTGTTTTCTCTTTGTTGAGATTGAGACTTTCTGTGTTATTTATACCTCCTGGTTCTTCATCAATAGATTTTTGGAGAGTGGAGAATTAGATTCATCAAATACTACATGCATAGATTCTTGTACAGTCAAAGTCTTTTTATTGAATACTCTATAAGCTTTACTATTAGTAGAATACCCGAGAAAGATACATTCATCAGATTTTGCATCAAACTTGCCTAAATTATCCCTGTCATTCAAAATAAAACATTTGCATCCAAATACATGAAAGTAACCAATGTTGGACTTTTTCTCATTCCAAAGCTCATAGGGGTTTTATCTAACTTAGACCTTAGCATAACTCTATTTATAACATAACATGCAGTACTTACCGCTTCGACCCAAAAATAACTAGGCAAGTTATTCTCATTGAACATTGTTCTTGCCATCTCTTGAAGAGATCTATTTTTTCTCTCTACTACCCCATTTTGTTGAGGAGTTCGAGGAGCAGAAAAATTATGCACAAAACTATTTTCATCACAAAATGTTTCAATATTTTTATTAACAAACTCTTTTCCCCTATCACTTCGGATACTTGAAATAGTATAACCATTTTCATTTTGAATTCTCTTGCATAACTTGGTAAAGGCATTATGTGCCTCATCTTTATGAGCAAGAAAGATGACCCAAGTATATCTAGAGAAATTATCAACAATAACAAATGCATAATATTTTCCTCCTAAACTTGCAACTCTATTTGGTCCAAAAAAATCCATGTGTATCATTTGCAATGGTCTAGTAGTGGAAATATGTTTCTTAGTTTTAAAAGAAGTTTTTGTTTGTTGACCAAATTGACACGCATCACAAATTTTGTCTTTAAGAAAATTTGTTTTTGGTAAACCTCTCACAAGATCATTTTTTGAAAGTTTAGAAATAAGTTCCATGTTGGCATGACCTAATCTTCTATACCATAACCAACTAGTTTCATTTTGAGCTGAAAAGCAAATAGCATCTTGTGAGGTAATTTCTTCAAAATCGACTGTATAAACATTATTGTTTCTAAAAGCAATAAAACAAATATTACAATCATGATCATTCAAAATAATGCACTTATCCATTTTGAAAGTAACTGTAAATCCTTTATCACATAATTGACATATGCTCAAAAGATTATGTTTTAGACCTTCAACAAGTAGAACATCTTCAATTATGAGAGAAGATTCATTACCAATTTTATTTATTCCCACGATCTTCCCTTTCGAGTTGTCTCCAAATGTCACGTGTCCTTCTTCTTTAGATCTAAGATCAAAGAACTTAGTCTTGTCTCCCGTCATGTGTCTTGAACATCCACTATCTAAAAACCACTTGTTTTTGCTTGTGGATGACTTCATGCATACCTATAAAAACAATTAAAATGATTTTTCTTGGTACCCAAGTTCTTTGAATCCTTTATTTATTAGTATTATAAGAAACAAGATTTTTAAGTACCCATATGGCCCTAACACTCATTGTATGATTTCTTCTAATAGGACAAGTATGATGATGATGACCATTTCTATTACAGAAATTGCAAATAACATGTGACATATATGAAGAACTTGAATGATTATAATAATATTTTTTTTTGACAAAATTATTTTTATGAAAAGAATTTTAATTATTGGTCTTTGATATAGAAGGATTATCAAAGAAATTTTTATAAGGTTTGTATTTTTGTTTTGGCATATATCCCAAGCCTGCTTTGTCAAAAACACATCTTTGACTACCAAGAAGTTTTTCAAAATTTCTTTTTCCATTCGTAAAGTTTTCAACAATATTTTCTAAATCGGTTTTCTTGTTATTCAATTCAAGATTGTCATCGTTCAAAATGATATTTTCTTTTCTTAAAATATCAATTTCATTTGTTAAAGAAAAATTTTTCTTTTTCAAAACAGTATATTTGATACCCAATTTTTCAAATTCCTCATAAACCTCTTCTAAAACATTTTGCAATTCTTCATATGAAGGAACTTCAATATTATCAAGATTTGTTACCTTAATGTCATCTTTAGCCATAAGACAAAGATTTGCTGATTCTCCATTGCTTGGTTCACTATCTGAGCTACTTGAATCATCATCTCATGTAGCTTTCATTGCTTTCTTGCCCTTGTTTCGATCTTTCTTTAGCAGAGGACAATCTGGCTTGATATGACCAGGCTTATTACATTTATAACAAATTAAAGTGTCATTTTTACCTGAATCTTTCTTGGAAAACTTTTTGAAAGATTTCCTCGGAACAATTTTATTTTTCTTTAAGAACTTCTGAATTCTTCTTATTATTATCGCAACTTCTTCATCTTTGTCTTCATTTTCCTCATCTTCATCACTTTCACTTTCATGAGGAACAAATTTAAGTGCCAAGCTCTTCTTTGGCTTTCCTTCTTCTTCTCCTCTTTTCAATGTGTACTCATGGGTGATAAGTGACCCGATGAGTTCATTCACTTCGAGCTTCTTGAGGTCTCTAGCTTCAAAAATCACTATCACTTTTGATTTCCAGCGTTTTGGTAGAGAGTTGAGAATTTTTCTTACTATCTCCACCTTGGAATAAACTTTGCCAAGAGCTGTCAAGCTATTTATGATGTTAGTAAAACGAGTGTGCATACTAGAAATAGATTCATCATCATTCATCTTAAACATTTCATATTCATGAGTAAGAATATAAATTTTTGATTCCTTGACTTGCGAAGTTCCTTCATAAATAACTTCCAAGTTATCCCAAAGTTTTTTTGCCGTAGCACAAGTCATTATTCTATTAAACTCATTTCCATTGAGAGCATTAAATAATAAATTCATAGCAGTTAAATTCAAAGTATAAAGTCTATCGTCTTCAAGATCAAAATCTTCTTCTTCCTTTTTGACCTTTACTCCATCAACCACTTTTGCTGGAATATAAGGTCCATTTACAATACATTTCCAGATTTCTCGACCTTGAGCCTGAAGGAATATTCTCATTCTAACTTTCCAGAATGAGTAATTATCTCCACAAAAGAGTGGAGGCCGACTGCTAAATTGACCTTCACCAAATGAAGCTGAAATGTTAGCCATAAGATCTTAACTCAAAAGATAGTTAATCTTATAATACAGCTCTTAGCTCTGATACCAATTGTTGCCCAGATGACTAACACAAGAGCGGGAGTGAATTGAGTTGTATTAAAAAAATAACAATTATAAATCAAATATATAATATAAAATATAAACAAAATATGAAATAACAATAAACATAAAGAGTAAGGGTAAGAGAGAAGCAAACTCAGTATGTTAACGAGGTTCGGCCCCACTGCCTATGTCCTCGCCTCAAGCTACCCCTTGAGGATTCCCAAATTCACTATTCAACCTCCTTCAGGTGGAGATAGAAACCTATTACACCTTTGAACAACACCGCTACAAAGGATCCGTGTAGAACACCCTCTACACTTGCAATCACCTTACACGTGTTGATTCAACTATTTCCCGTGTAGAATACTTTCTACACGCACAAGGGTTATACACACTCTTTTTCTGATACAAGAGCTGATAGTGGGTAGGTTATCAGAAAAGACTCCTCAATGAGTGAAATAAAAACAATACAGCGCAAACTATATCTCTCAAAATGAATAAGGATTAAGGCTCAATGCTTAGAGAAGAGAGAATGAAAGCTTTGAATGAATGTTATATGCTCTTGGTGTTGTGAATGTGAAGCTCTCAAATGATCTATTTATAGGCATATGAGACTTCATATTCAAATTAAAAAAGATTCACATCTCAAAAACAACATCACTCACTTTTTCAAAAAATTCAAATAAAAGGTTCTTCTTTTTCAATTGTCAAAGACAACATCATTCACTTTTTCAAAAAAATCAAATCTAATATTTTACTTTTGGCATATGACAAAAGGAGCACACTTTCCTTTTCATATGACAAAAGGAGCACACTTTCCTTTTCAAAAAATTCAAACCTAATCTTTTACTTTTTGCATATGACAAAAAGAGCACACTTTCCTTTTCAAAAAATTCAAACCTAATCTTTTACTTTTTGTATATGACAAAAGGAGCACACTTTACTTTTCAAATTTTTCAAACAAAATCATCTACCTTTTGTATAAGTCTAAAAAAACATAAATCACTTTTGAAAATATTCAAATAAAACATGCACATGTAAAAGATGACAATCAATCATTTTTAATATTTTCAAAGTTCAACCCTTTAATCAAGGCATGCACATGTAAAAAATATTTTCAAAGTTCAACCCTTTAATCAAGGCATGCACATGTAAAAGATGACAATCAATCATCTTTCAAAATTTTCAAATTTAATTTTCAAAAATATTTATGCACATGTGGAAAATGTATTTTAATGCTTTATGATAAAATATTAATTTTGAGCATTAATCCTAATTTCGAATTTTAAGAGATTTACAACATTACTCTATGATTTTAATGTGAACTTGTTTCCTTCTTGCTCATGCTTGGTTCTTTGATGTGCTTGACTCCATTGTGTGGATAACTTGAGATTGAAACTCCTTTATTCTTTGAATTCATTTGTTATCATCAAAATCCATGTGTAGATTTATAATCACATGAAACTTGAAACCTTGGGTTCAACACGATCTTTCTTTAGCAGAGGATAATCTGGCTTGATATGACCAGGCTTATTGCATTTATAACAAATTAAAGTGTCATTTTTACCTGAATCTTTCTTGAAAAACTTTTTGAAGGATTTTCTCGGAAGAGTTTTATTTTTCTTTAAGAACCTCTGAATTCTTCTTGTTATCATCGCAACTTCTTCATCTTTATCTTCATTTTCCTCATCTTCATCACTTTCACTTTCATGAGGAACAGCTTTAAGTGCCAAGCTCTTCTTTGACTTTCCTTCTTCATCTCCTCTTTTCACTGTGTACTCATGGGTGATAAGTGACCCGATGAGTTCATTCACTTCGAGCTTCTTGAAATCTCTAGTTTAAAGAATCGCTGTTACTTTTAATTCCCGGCGTTTTGGTAGAGAGTTGAGAATTTTTCTTACTATCTCCACCTTGAAATAAAGGGGTTTGCTACGCAACCTCCCAACACCCCAACACCCCACATTTTTTCAAATTTTTAATATTTTTTTAATATTTTTTTTGAATTTAATCTTTTTAAATTAATTTAATTATTTTATTCATTATTTATATATTAAATATTTGATAAAAGATAAAATAATAAAAATTAAAAAAAAAGGTGGGGTGTTGGGGTGTTGGGAGGTTGTGTAGATTTTTCTGAAATAAATTTTGCCAAGAGCTGTCAAGCTGTTTATGATGTTACTAAAACGAGTGTGCATACTAGAAATAGATTCATCATCATTCATCTTAAACATTTCATATTCATGAGTAAGAATATAAATTTTTGATTTCTTGACTTGCGAAGTTCCTTCATAAGTAACTTCCAAGTTATCCCAAATTTCTTTTGCCGTAGCACAAGTCATTATTCTATTAAACTCATTTCCATTAAGAGAATTAAATAATAAGTTCATAGCAGTTAAATTCAAAGTATAAAGTCTATCGTCTTCACGATCAAACTCTTCTTATTCCTTTTTGACCTTTACTCCATCAACCACTTTTATTGGAATATAAGATCCATTTACAATACATTTCCAGATTTCTCAACCTTGAGCTTGTACGAATATTCTCCTTCTAACTTTCCAGAATGAGTAATTATCTCCACAAAAGAGTGGAGGCCAACTGCTAGAATGACTTTCACCAAATGAAGCTGCAATGTTAGCAATAAGATCTTAACTCAAAATATAGTTAATATTATAATAGGGCTCTTAGCTCTGTTACCAATTGTTGCCCAAATGATTAACACAAGAGGGGGGTGAATTGAGTTGTATTAAAAAAATAACAATTATAAATCAAATATATAATATAAAATATAAACAAAATATAGAATAACAATAAATATAAAGAGTAAGGGTAAGAGAGAAGCAAATTCAGTATGTTAATGAGGTTCGGCCCCACTGCCTATGTCCTCGCCTCAAGCTACCCCTTGAGGATTTCCAAATTCACTATTCAACCTCTTTCAGGTGGAGATAGAAACCTATTACACCTTTGAACAACACCGCTACAAAGGATCCGTGTAGAACACCCTCTACACTTGCAATCACCTTACACGTGGTGATTCAACTATTCCCTGTGTAGAATATTTTCTACACGCACAAGGGTTATACACACCATTTTTCTGATACAAAAGCTGATAGTGGGTAGGTTATCAGAAAACACTCCTCAACGAGTGAAATAAGAACAATACAGCGCAAACTATATCTCTCAAAATGAACAAGGATTAAGACTCAATCCTTAGAGAAGAGAGAATGAAAGTTTTGAATGAATATTGTATGCTCTGGATGTTGTGAATGTGAAGCTTTCAAATGATCTATTTATAGGCATATGAGACTTCATATTCAAATTTAAAAAGATTCACATGTCAAAGACAATATCATTCACTTTTTCAAAAAAAATCAAACATAATCTTTTACTTTTTGCATATGACAAAAGGAGCACACTTTCTTTTTCAAAAACTTCAAACCTAATTTTTTACTTTTTATATATGACAAAAGGAGCACACTTTACTTTTCAAAAAATTCAAACAAAATCATCTACCTTTTGTATAAGTCTAAAAAAGTATCAATCTCTTTTGAAAATATTCAAACAAAATATGCACATGTGAAAGATGACAATCAATCATCTTTAATATTTTTAAAGTTCAACCATTTAATCAAGACATGCATATGTAAAAGATGACAATCAATCATCTTTAATATTTTCAAAGTTCAACCCTTTAATCAAGGCATGCACATATAAAAGATGACAATCAATCATCTTTCAAAATTTTCAAATTTAATTTTTAAAAATATTCATGCACATGTGGAAAATGTATTTTAATGCTTTATGATAAAATATTAATTTTGAGTATTAATCCTAATTTCGAATTTTAAGAGATTTACAACATTACTCTATGACTTTAATGTGAACTTGTTTCCTTCTTGTTCATACTTGGTTCTTTGATGTGCTTGACTCCATTGTGTGGACAACTTGAGCTTGAAACTCCTTTATTCTTTGAATTCATTTGTTATCATCAAAATCCATGTGTAGATTTATAATCACATGAAACTTGAAACCTTGGGTTCAACAAAACTTAAAATCACATGGCTAAAACTCAATAAAACGTGGATCTAACCCAAAAACATCAAATCGTAGGCCTAACCGAAATCCTCTTGCATAGAAAACTCATATCTTTGAAACTAATACTAAATATTTTCAAAATAATATCCTAACATGAAAATAAGAGACTAGGTATCATCATATAAAAATATCAAAGCCTTTAGAATAAGATCAAACCACTAAATATTCAAACTTTCTCCAAATAAAAACTGTTTTGCTACTTTCAGTTTTCAAGTTTCTAGATCTAAGAAAATCTACAATCAAAAGCTTTAGTCATTCAAGAAAATCTCAATGAAAACTCTTAAAAACATGCTAAAAACACTCCATAAAATTTTCGGACCAAGATATGTCCATTAGCTTGGTCAAAAACTCCAAAACATAATATACTCTCCAATTTCACGCCCAGAATGACCTTTCCATATTTAAAAAAACTTTTGACCAACCAAATGACCATGAAATGATACTAATAATATATATATATATATATATGGAAACTAGACTCAAAGAAGAACAACTATTATGAAGGATTCATCGTGTGAAAATACTTACAAATGGTCGAAAAGCTCCACGCAAAAATATCCAGAAATCTGCCTGAGAGAGTTCTTTTGGGTTTCTCTCTAAGAATGGGGTGAAGAAGTGATGAAAGGGAAGGAAGTGTATCTTGCATGACTCAAGGTTTCTGTAGGGGGAAGATATGGACCTGAATGACCTTGATTGGAGGTGGCTATGTGACATAAAGTGGAGAATAGTGAGGGGCAAAGGACAGCCTACAGAAGGTATGAGGTAAGGGGGTTGATGGGTGGGTTTCTCCATCTCATCAAGGCACTATTAGGTGCAGCCAAGGGCAGTGAATGATCTACCATGTGGGGGAGGAAACTTCTTCAAGAAGCCTTGCCAAGATGGCCAAATTCATGGGTCTTTGTGGGCCTCAACCAAGTGGGCTTCAATTTGGGGTTTAAAGGGGGTTTGGTTAGGTTTTGAGATGCTATCAAGTCCAAATTCAATTTTTCTTGGCTCTATCAAATTGTCAAGGATTAAAAAGTTGGATAATGATGTCATAACAAAAATTTTAGAAATTAATAGCATGTGGAAGTGATTTAATCAAGTGATTAAACATAATGCTAAAAAGTTGCTTATTTTGATCCTCTTATTGAGAAAGTTGCAAAAAAGCTGGCGGGCTGGAAAAATAGGTTGTTGTCGCAAGGTGGTCGGTTGATCCTTTTGAGGCACATTCTCACTAGCATGCCTATTCATTTACTTTATGTGGTACACATGCCTAAGACAGTGAAGAGGAATCTTTCTAGCATTTTTGCCAATTTCTTTTGGGGTGCTGAGGACTGGAAAAAGAAAAGGCATTGGAAGGCTTGGAATAAATTTTGTGTCCCATGTAAAGAGGGGGGGTGTGGGTGTAAAGGACCTTGATGAGGTTCAACAGGCTATGTTTTTAAAGTTTGGTTGACAACTTTTGATGGCAGGATTCTCTTTGGGCTAATTTTTTCTGCGCTAAAGATGTGAAAAATAATCATGTTTCTCTAATGTAAGAGGGGTGGTTTGGTTCTCAGTTTTGGATGAATGTCCTTAAAGGTATTCCGTTGCTTCTCCAAAATTCTCAATGGAAAGTGTTGCTCTTAAACTTTGACTCAAACTAGTGAACCAAAAATTTAGTGTAGTTTTACCTGCAAGTATACAGGTGTTGTAGTACCTAACAGGGTCGAATCCACAGGGATTGACTTATGTGATGAAGAAATAAACTCAAAAAAATAAAATAAATTACTAAAATGAACGTGCAATCGAATATAAAATAAAATTACTGAGATGAAGATTTGTAAAATAACTGAATAAAACTAAAATGATAAAATAAATTGATATGAAGAAAGACTAAGGTTTTGAGAATCTGTCTAATAATTTATAATATTGTTTCCGATCGATTTACTTCAATTAAACTAGAATAATGATTCCCTTTAATTAGAAGATTTAGTATTTAAGATCAAGAAAAATAGTCGCTAATGATTGAGCATGAACAATTGATGATTAAAACATTCACAAATCTATTTGAATATCACAGGGATTCTTCAAGCATTCACTGTATTCGAAAATCACAATGAATCAAGATAAATATATAGATAATAAAAATATCCAATAATAAAATCCTTCAATCGATCAAGCTCACAAAATAAATTTTATGTTGATCCAAAAACAATGTTTAAATCATTAAGCTTCACCTATAACCTTAGTATGAAAATTTAGCCAACCATATTCATCACAAGTGCTATAGAAATCACATAAATATCCTCCATTAAATAACTAAGATAAAACACAAACTTTAATACTAGAAAATAACTATAGGCAATAAAATCTGGAAAGCTGAAAACCAACTCTCCTAAACGTAAAACGTAAAAAAGAACAAAAGTAAAATGAAGCAAGCTGCCGAACGAAAAGTTTGGATGAAAACTCCCCTTCACCGTCCGACTTCCTCTAAGATAATTAACTAATCAAATGGACCGACACTCCTCTTCTCTCCCCACCGTACGACTTTCTCCCAGAAAAATTAATCTCAAGCACCAACTTCCTCCCTCAACTCAAACGTTGTAACGCCCGTCCTTGTGGTGGGTCCTTTTTCATATCGATTTTGATAAAAACCGACGGGAATTACGATTCCTTTTCAATCTCTTTTCCGTACATACCAGGATACAAAAGACTCCATGTTATAAATAAAATCTCATTTTTTCTTTATCAAAACTTTCAGCGGAAGACATTACATTACATAATTAAAGCTTTTAATGTGAAACATCTTGCCTAGGCCTTCGTGCTCTTCCCCTTGGGCTGTGCCTGTTCTGACCTGTCATGCTCATCTTATGCCTGGGAGGGCACACATAAAAACTAAAATGAGTCGATGACTCGTAAGCATTACTTCATACAGTCAAAATCTAATAACATAGTTTTTCATTCATGCAGTTATCATTCCATACATGCATATCTTACGTAACATGCATACGTCTTTCTTTTCGTTTGAAAACGTTTCGAGGTGGGGTTTTTATTTAAAACATAATTTCTTCTTTAAAACCGATCCCCACGCATCGCTGCCTTCGTTACTTAAAGAATCTTTTCACGCATTTATATTTCTACGTACATTCATGCATACATACGTTCATCAAATCATCTTTTCTTACTTACGTACATTCATACATTCGGTACATTCATTCATACATACATACATGCATCCATTCTTAACATGCATTCGTTCATTCTTATCGCTTTCATGTGGCCGTTGCACACTGTTACGCCCCGTGCGCTGGGGTTAGCGGTCTTTTGGACCTGATTCCGCCCGTGGCCGCGGGTTGGGAATCCATTCAGTCAGGGTGCAGCACTGGGTGCACTACCAGTACTACTTACCCGGCATTGCAATCTGCCCATTTCTTTGATATCATTTCCAGTCCAGTCCATGTGGCCATTACGTATTTTCATACATCATACATTCAATCTGTTCATTTCTTTACAGTCCTTTCCTTTTCATTCGTATCGTTTGAAGCATAATTTTCTTTATTTTTTCATAAAAGTTGCTTTAAGAGAAGTTTCTTTAAGAGGAAACTGATTTTCTTTCTTTTCCATTAAAGTTGTTTTTAAAAAGAGTTATTTTATTTTAGAAAAGATAGTTTTCTCTCTTTATCAAACCTTACAGTCCTTAACAGTTCTAACGTCTTTTAAAGCTTTCTCTTCATCAATATACATACAATACATACTACTTATAGCATCCATTCACATGCATACACGTACATAATTTGGGTGCATAAAAGGGGCTGCCAAGGAAGGCCGCTACGTACTTATACTTGAAAACTTAAATTTTATTTTCCTTTTTACAGAAAAGCTTTCGTCTTATTCATCATTTTTATACAGAAAACTCTATAAGAGTATGAACATAACACTTACCTGGACTTCATGCCATACTCAATTCATGCAGTCCATTCGCGTGCGTGTCAGATGGCAACCTACATGCATACACATAACTTTATGTCATCATCTATCTAATGCATAAGTAACTATTCTAGAAAATAGAACTATGCTTTGCTTGAAACATTCTCTATCCATCCCTGGGCTCTTACGTACTATTTACTATGTTAAAACCTTCGAGGTCTTATTCCTTAAAGTGAACCTCTGTGATTCACCTTAGGGTAAGACACTAAGATCTCTGTCTCGTTCTTCTATTTACACAATCCAACGCATGATTCTGACATACAGAGCCATGCGTCCCAACCTTAAACTATATACTCTTCACTACTTTCACGTATCCTAGCCCACGCTACATCCTTATTTCCATCCATTCAGGCTACATGAAGTCAGCCAATTCTCTGGCTAAAATACCATGTAACCATGATCAGGACAGATTACTCATTACATATGATAAATCTGTCTGATACACTTGTCTTGCCAGAGACACATGTATCTCATCCCCTTTTATCACCTAAGAGCAACTTATAATTCCAATAAACGCCTGCTTGTATAAACAAGCTCCAAACTCCAATACCAACTTGTTAAAACCCGGTCGATAGGACTTTTCCTACTTCCCGGCTCTTTATAAGTTCATCCCAACACTTAATGGGAGAGGATTGCATCCATAAATGCACCTCTGTCACGTCACGTAATTCGAGATAAATCCCGAGTCACATCACGATACCCATCATGCTTCCGCTGCACGCTCTGATACTTCTCCATCACTTCCTTATACTCTTAGTCACAAGTCAGTCTCAAGGCAATATCCGTTACCTTGGACTACAGGACACATCACTACTGCTTCGGGACACTGTTACACAGTTCCCGCCACTTGACAAGAGGACTGCATCCACAAATGTGCCTCTGTCATATTATGCAGCTCAAGACAGAATCTCGAGTTACAATACGAGGCCCATTGTGCTTCTGTTACACTCTCTGATACCTTTTCACCACTTCCATATACCTTTAGCCATAGTCAACCACAAGGCAATACCCATGACCTTGGACTACAGCCACATCACCATTGTTTCGGGACACTGTTACACAGTTCCCGACACTAGACCATACACTCCACACTTCTCTGCTACGTCATCCAACCTTTCGTGACACACCATCCAGTGTATCACGACCTCGTATAGAGTACACTCACGTGAACTCTCTTCCATCCACACTATGACAACATCACTACGATACACGCCTCACGGTGCATCGCTACGCGACACGGAGTACGCGCCACGCGTACTCCTTTCGTTACAACACTCATCATCACGATGCACATCACACGGTGCATCGCCATACAACACGGAGTACACTCCATGTGCACTCCCTTTCTTCTACGCCACACATCACTACAGCACACGTCACACGACGCGTCGCTGCATTACACAGAGTACGCTTCACGCGTACTCTCTTCACACTACACACCGTATCACATCTGTGGCATCCATCTCACGCCCATACTTCACAACATAATCCACAATGCTACACAATCAAGCCCAACACTTCACAACTACACTTCGCTTCATAACTACGCAGCGAACTCCACAAATACTAACTACACAGTCTACGATCCAACCAATCAACTACTTTAAACATAAATAACCAGAGATAGAAGGTTATACCATCGACGGGTTAACCCGTGCGTCGCTCGCTGCGCGTCACGATTAAGCGTCGGAGGAGCGTACGTGGCGGTAACACCGCGTACGGTGGTTGTCCACCACATAAAGTGGTAGTTTGAGTTTGGGAAAAGCTAGGCGTGGCCTTGGAAGGCTCATGGTGGCCTCGTGGTGGTCGAAGGTGGCGGAGCACGGCGGCATCATGCCGTGAACAGTAAATCCGAATGGTGGTTGTTTGCTTGAGGTGGTGGAAGACCATAGAACTTCATGGCAAGCTAGGGACAGGTAGATGAAGATGTGGTGGAGCTATGGTGGCGAGGTGGTGGCCATACGGTGGCTCACGGCGGCGGATCAGCCGTTTGAAGCCATTTTCGGCCTTGGAGAGTGAGGGAGAGTGAGAGATACACATAGCTCCGTTGGCCATGGAATTTCTTGGGGAAGTTCGTGGTGATGAGAGGAACAAAGTGGTGGTGGTGAAACACCATGGGTGGCCGTGTACGGTGGTGCACGGCGGTGCAACCGAACGTGTGTGTGTGAAGACCCATCGGAGAAAGAGTGAGAGTTAGGGGAAAAGAAAGACATGGGGAGGAAGCTCTTGACATGGTGGTTCCATTGGTGGTGCTTGGTGGCCGTTTCAACCGTGTATGGTGGTCCAAAGAGGTGAAAAATGGTTGAAGACCCATTTCTTTCAAGGGAGATAGAGAGAGACTCGGTGGCCGGAAAAACACACCACCGGTGTAGTTCTGGTCGCCGGTGAGAGGGGGTCACGCCGGTGTGGGAGGTGAGGCACGGTGGCCGGAGGTGGCGCCGGCTGGAGCTTCAAGCGAACGGACATGGAGGTCCATGCACAGTGAAGAGCACGGCTGGACGTGCACGAGGGAGAGAGAAAAGAGAGAAAGAAAAAAAAAGAAAAAGAGAAAAAGACTGAAGGGAAAGGGTAGGGGTCTGGGTATTTATCTTCAATCCTACGCTACGAGATCCTCAAAATGATCTAACGATGAATTAAAACACTGATTTGAAAACGCGTAAGTATTTTATTTTAAATAAAACACTTTAATAAAACACTAAGAGAAATTAAGATAGAATGTTATTTTATAAACTAAGGTTTATAAAATAATATTTTCTTCATCATTATATAAAATGATAAAGTATCATTAATTAATCAAAGTGCATAAAACACTTAAACAAAACACTAAGAGGAACTAAGATAGAATATTATTTTATAAACTAAAGTTTATAAAATAATATTTCTTCATCATTATCTAAATGATAATGTATCATTAATCACTCAAAGAGGATAAAACCATTTAATTTAAATAAGAATTTTCAACGTAAAGTTAAATCTCTTAATATTTTAAAACAACTAAAATATCTAATATAAGATATTATCCACAATTATAATATTTTCAGAGCTCATTAAAATATTATAATTGTGCTACATTAAAACAAGCTTATCTAATAATACTGAAAATATCTTCTATAGATATTTTCTGAAAATATCTTCTATAGATATTTTCTATAGATATCTTCCATAGATATTTTCTATAGATATTTTCTATAGATATTTTCATAATATTAAAATATCCATAAACTTTAAAATATCTATCTTACTTTGAAATTCGCATAATAACTTTCAGAACACGCCATCGAGATACAATACGTAGGATAAGATTCAACATGTAGATCGAGGCTAGTCAGATAGACTGACTCTCGACACGTAGAGCAAGGCTCAGCACATACACCGAAGTTTGACACGTGGATCAAAGCTCGTAAAGAAGAAGAAAGAAGGAGCGGATATTACAAACGTCCCTCACGTCTTCCCTCGAATCCCCCACCGACTTCTTGTAATAAATCACCACCGACTCTCCTTTCTTTCCCTCCCACGTCCCTACACTCTCAGCAAAATAAAACTCCAACCGACTCTCCCTCAACTCCAAACGTCCCTCTTCTCTTCTTTCGTATTTCCGTTTTCACCTCCAAGACCAGCACATCTAAGCCTTTCACCGCCTCTTCAAACTGAACTTTCTTTCACAACCCACCGACTTCCCTCAAATTCCCCATCGACTTCTCTCAAATCACCACCTAATAAATCACCCCCAATCAAACTCCCTCCACGTCCCTCAATAGAACAAGGAAGATAAAATTAATAGCTGCTGGACCTCCAAGACCAGCACGTCTAGACACTCCGAAAATAAAAAATCTTTCCAACCGACTCTCCCTTCTAATCCAACGTCCCCCTCTCTATTCCCCCTCTAGATAGAGCAAGCAATATATATATATATAGCGGCCTCAATCCAAGTCCAAGACGCCACTTTCCTCCACACTGAATTTATTCTTTAATTCCAACCAACACCAAATTTATTTTATTTTGCTTGACTATCAAATACCACATTTGTAGCATCAGAGGGTTAAACACTTAGCTACGAATCCAATCAAGTCCGCTCTAGCTACACCAATTGACATCAAATATTTGATTCTCACGTGAAAGTCAAGCCAAAACAATCAACAAGCTGCCTTTCCGTCTTTACGTCTCACTCCCGTCCAGACTAGCCTCTGCTTTTCATAAAACAAATCCAGTGCTTTCCTCCTTTTTCTTCTGTCAATCCTGTTACGTTCTTTTTTTCTTTTTCAATGTATGTGCCTTCACTTAGTTTCAACCCCCTTCTTAGACTTTGACATTGCATGTGATATCTACCGCAAACCATTTTCTTTACCGCGTGCGTCTATGAACAACCAAGATAAGAAAGTCAACACCGAAAAGTCATCTTCATTTTGTGTCTTTTTTTCAGCTGCCCAAGCACACCGCTTCATTCCTTATCTTCATTCCTCTCAATTAGTATGCGCTTTTGGTCAGATCCCATATGAATTTTATTTAAGCTAAAAATAAGTAGATAAAAATAACACTCAAAAATAAATTAAAAGAAAAATAGAATATCAAAAATATGTTCTATATGTGAGAAAATATTGCCCAATTAAATTATAGTTATAAAATTAAGCATAAACATGATATCAATCAATTAAAAATTACAACTCGTACTTATGCTTATTAACCATTTTTTCATCTAAAACCAATAATAGTTTCGAAGAATTTAAAATACATTGGTTTTAAATAGTTAAAATATGCAATATTTCATCTCAATCAGAAAGTGAAGGAAGGAAAGGTCTCCCTGTGGTATGATAAATTTATGGAAGATGGACCCTTATATACAAGGGTGAATCACATCTCAAAGTCTCATCTTCGCATGGAAGATTTGGTGGTTCGGAATTGTTGGGACGTGGATAAACTTAATGCTCTTGTCAGTCCTCAGCTAGCCGGTGAGGTTATGGCTTCGGTTGGTGGGGTGGAGAATGAATAGGATTTGTTGATTTGGATCCCTGATAAACATGGTGAGTTTTCTACCAAGTCGGCTTGGGAAATTATTCGTGTCAAATTCCCAAAAATTGATGATGCGGCTTGGATAGGGAATAGATGGGTTGCTGGGCAAAATTTCTATTTGTATGTAGAAAGCTTATTTTAATTGCCTTCGTGTGGATGGATCAAGTCCGTAAGCTTGGTATTCCGGTCGTCTCTTGTTGCAACTGTTGTAAGAACCGCCATTGTGAAGATCTGAATCACGTCCTGGGTAGTGGTGATTTTGCTAGTGCCCTTTGGAGGAAAGTGGCTGCCGAAATAGGGTTTCCATTTGTGGCTATTCAAAGTTCGAGGGAACGTAATACAGCCTGGTTTCGCCGTGCTTCTCGTCAGTCCCAAGTTGGAATCCTTATTGGTTTACTTCCATCCATTGTGGTGTGGAGATTGTGGCAACGCCGCTGTAAGGCCTGAATGGAAGATAGGAGGGAATTTGTGAATGAAGTTTGGCACTCGATTAAATTCTGGGTGCACTTGGTGATGGAGAACATTTTCAAAGTTACAAAGCTTAGTACTGGGGATGCTAGGCTAATTGTAGCTTGCGCGGCTTGATATTTCCCCTATTCTTCCTAAACAAAAAAAATGAAAGGGTGGTTTGGTGGTCCAAATCAGCTTAAGGCCGCATTAAATTGAATGTAGATGGGAGTAGTCTCGGGAATTCGGGAAGTGGTGGTGGTGGTGGAGTGCTCCGTGACATGGATGGCAACCTTATTTTTGGTTTCTCAAAGCCTTTTGGGATATGTACTAAATACTAAGGCTGAACTTCGTGGCTTGCTTGAAAGGCTACATCTTTGCAGAATTGCCGGTTGGGGGGAGGTGGATATTGATTTTGATTCACAGTTGATTGTTTCCTGGGTTAAATCTAAATCTTGCTCTCTTTGGTATTTATGGGACTTTTGGGACCAAATTGTTGATCACCTTGAGGTGATGGATGTTGCGTGTAATCATTACTTTTGAGAAAGGAACTCTGTGGCGGACTCTCTAGCAAAGGAGGGTGCATAGGGTGCAGACATGTTCTACTTGGATATTCAAAATCTCCCTCGTGAGATTAGAGGCCTTGCGAGACTAGATAAATTCGGTATTGCTTACATTTGTATCTAATTTTGTCGTTGGGGATTGCTCGCGGTGTCTAGAGTTTGTCTTTCAAATGTTGTTGGCTTGCTATGTTGGGTGCTTCTGGTCATGATGGATCATGGTTGATCTACCTGATCCTTGGGCGCTGGTCTTTTCTTCAGGTATGTCTCTCATTGCATCGTGTTCTTTATTTTCTTACTCTATGGTTGTGCAGGTTGTTTCTTGCAGGTGTTGCATGCGTTTTTTTTTTCTTTTTTTTTTTTTCCTTTTCTTTATTTGTAACAAATGTATTGTGGTTGTGTTTTCTTGGTTTTTTTTTTTGTTTTTGTTGGGAGACTTGGGTTTTATTTTTTTTGTTGTTGTTGGTTTGTTGTAGTCCCCAGGCCTCAAGTTGTAACCACAGTATTCTTCTACTATAAGTGAGGAGGGCTTATTAATAAACTTGGGACGGACCTATTATGTAGGTGGCTTCTGGCTCTTCTTAAGGAAAAAAAGAAGCAAAATATTATTCTATAATGAATTCCTCCACTTCCCTTATATCCTCACAGGGATAACAAATTAGACAAATATCCAAATGACACGTGCAAAGTAAAATAATACACCGTATAGAAATAGACTACTAAAAGGACTCAAACGACAAATAAATGGAAGACTCAAATTGCAAGTAAATAAGGACCCAAAATGTTGTTGCTTGAATTGAACGCAGCAACGTCGTACCAATCAGCTTCATAACAGCCTATCGGAGCCCCCATGCCTCCAAATCGTACTTATTCCATTATTTTGACTTTTGAGTGAGTTAGAGCATTGTTAAGAGATTATCAATTTGTAATTTATAATTATCAGAGGGAAAATTCACTTATAATAGATTAGGCAATAGTAAATTTTGTATCTTTTTTCGTTGCAATAATTAAAAAGAAAATATCAAATTTGGTATCTACTGTGTAAAGACCAAATCTTTATTTTATTAATTTGGTATGGTTTGGCCCTTCAAAATTTTTATCTCAAACTCAAAATTCTTATATCATCATTATAACTTTTCCAAATCTCTATATAAAATATATTAAATAATTTATTTTTTTCTTAATTTTTTTAAATTTCAAAACAATAATAATATTAGAATATAATATTTTAATATTTCATCTTAAAATTCAAAATTTTCATCTTACTACTAAATTATACCAGACCCTCTCTATTTCCTCACATAGATATATCCCAAAGAGTATCATTCTGTTTTTTTTTTCCATTGCTTTAATTCATAAGCTAGATAAATTAAATAATTAAATAATTAAATATTTTTTAATTAAAATTAAATTCATGATAAAATTAAATAAATTACAAATATCCCAATTAAATATTTTTTTAAGTTAATATTATTTTATTACGATATAATGAATAAATGAATAATACAATGTAGAGATTTAATGTAAATGGAATAGTCAAACTTAAATTAATCTCATATTATTTTATTATTATATAATAAAAATTAGCTATTCCAATATGAATATTTATGTGAATGAAATAGCCAATATCTAAATTCATTTTACATTAATCAAAAGTGTCATTTACATATGTATAATCTAATAACAATACTCTTAAATATTGTGTTTGCTAGGTGAGAGAGGAGAATTTATCGACTACCTTGAAGTTTGTTATAGTATTCACCTATTGCAATAAAATTAAAATATCGTAAGAATATGATTTTTTAATATTATTTCTATTTTAAAATTTTAAAAAATAAATTTTTTTTTTGTGTTTTAATTAAAAATTTAAGATAACTTAATTATTAAATGATGATTAGATAAAAAAATTAAAAATATTTATTTTTAAATAATATTTAAATTGAGAAGATGGAATGAGACCAAAACCGAACGGCCGAAGCCTCTACCCGCGAGTAAGATCATATGCGGAGCACGTGATGATGAGAAGAGGTTTTCTCAGTGATAATCCAACGGATCTAATAAAGCCATGTAAAGGTCAACACCTGTCGCGATCGAGGCAATATCTGCTTTTACTGTGAACACGTAAGCCAGGTGCAACCTTATTTCCTCCGCAACTCATCTCCAGAGCCTTCCGTCGTCAACGCCGGAACTGCCGAATTACGGCTTGTGACACTCGCCCATATTTCCCCCCCTCTCGGCTCTCTCTCTCAAGACCAGGTTCAGCCTCTCACGCCGCCTAAGGCCGGTAAGAACCAGCTAGTCCAAGCTCACGGCTGTCTTCCTCAAGCTCTGTCCCGCACGCCAACCCAACGCACGCTGACAGAGGCCCCTGCCTCACGCCATGTCTGCACCGATGAAGACCACCGCTGTCACTCACGTCAGCTCAAGGTCATTCATGTCCTATGCACACCAACGAAAATAGGTGAGCTTCCTCGGTCCTCCCTGTCGCCGTCTCTGTCTTAAGCTCAAGCTCCCTCTCTCTTCCTCTGTTTCTTTCTCCCGGCGTACTCTCTCTCTCTCTCTGCCTCACGGCTCTCTCTCGTTACGGACAAACCAAGATCAGCAGAAATCAAGACCACGTCGACTGTGGCCGAGCCACCGTTCGCAGTCCAGGCTTGCCGAGTCACTCACGTCGAACTGAAACCACTGACGACAAGCCAGCTCGCAGAGAACCTGTCGCCAGCCTCTCCCCATCGCGTCATCTCTCTCGGTGACTCTCTCTCTCTAAGTACACCCTCTTTCTCTCTCACCGATTTGTTTCGAGCTTATCAATATTGATTTCGGGTGTAGAAATTACGTAGTTAGAGCTTGATCACACTATTGGTACATCAGTGGTTAGAACTGTTTGATACTGGTTTGTTTTTTGCATAGGTCTATGAAAGGCTAATTTGATCTAAGAAACGGGCGAAAGCTTGAGTATAAAACTTTTTTGATAGGTACGAAGCGTGAGTATAAAACTCATTGTTGTAGATATCATGCAGGCCATTTAAGCATGCTTTTAATCCGTCAATGTGGATGTGACTTATTGAATATATTTACACACACATGTACACGCACGAAGAGCTTGCGTATATTACTCATCGTTAGAATGAGGAAATGCAGAATTATATAATTCCTCTAATTTTGTTTTCATCTTCCCCAAGTGTTCTTATTAAATATCCTTGCACTTTGTTGCAAAGATATTTAATAAGTGCTTGTGAGTAATTTTTTTTGCTACAATGTCATAGCGATTGAAGGTTGAATCGAAGACTTTCATATTTTCGAAAGAGGAGGGTAATTTCTTTCACATTATTGAGAGAAGCAGAAAGGTACTCCAGTATGTTTATTTAAGTGCGTCGTCAGCGACATGGGCGGAAAAGGTGACGGATGAGTGTTTGGCTCACCATCGGAGTGATGGTTTTCTCATAAAGGTACGGGAGGGAAATGGTGTTTTTATCATTCAACGTTATGCTAATCCAAAGGGCCATTTCTTGCAATTGGATGTGTATGGGAACGGTAGAAAGAGAGGCTCCCTGGTTATCCCCGAAGGTCTGAATGTAGAGGGTGGATGGAATTTGTGTCAAACTTACTTTCGGTGGCTGGAATAAATGTCTTTGTTTTTTCTGATGAAAAAGAGCAGTACACATTCACGCCGATATTGATTAGAATCGGCGTAGAAAGGAGGCCAGTGGATTGCTGTCAGCGGGAAGGGGTATCCCCTTACTAAGGGTCTCTTAGTGGGGAGGGTTATCAGCCTTGATGAAACCGGCATGTCCTTCGGCAAGCAGTTGCATGGAAGGAGGGGAGAGGGATGTTAGGAGGAAGGGGAAGATGATTGGTGGAGCAATTCAAAATGGTTTGCAGATTGCTATGCATGTGGACAAATGTCAGCACATGAAGGCATGTGGGGGTGACGGTTTGCATTCTGTGAGTATTCTGGCAGTGGGAGAAGTTGAAGGGATGCTGTGGGCTGCAAAAGCTAAGCTGTTGGGCTTGTTTGAGAAAATTATGTTTTGATGACTAAAATAGACTCGAGCTCAGAGCTAGTTATGAGCTTGGGCAGTGGGTTGACGGGCCCATGTTGTTTGTGTTCTAAAGGACATGGGCCAAAGGAAGTCAATTGTAAGGTCCAAGTGTGTATGGCGGGTTAAGTCTTCCGTGGGTCCAAACGTGGTTTCCTCCCAGGTGCCACTGTCACACTGGCCATGGAACTCCGAGTTGGCACAAATAAGGTCACTGGACGTCGGCTATCCTCCAGATGGCTTATAGGTGCACGAATTTTCTCGCTCACGTGATCCTAGACATGTTTTAGTAGACTTCAGTGTGGCTCTCTCCTAGCCATCGCCATCGCAGGATCCAGAGACCTCTGAGCCAGCATAGAAAAGGCCGGCGAATGCTAGTGACCCTCCAATTGGCTTGTCGGAGCACAAATATGTTCTACCGTGTGTCTCTAGGCATGTTTTGGTGGGCTCGAAAGTGGCTTCCTCCTAGGAGCCGTTGTCACTTGTTCCAAGGACCTCCAGGCCGATACATATAAGGTTACTGGATGCCGTGATGAAGATGCAAGGAGGACCAACCCCTTGCCACCTAGATGCTAATTGAGTTTGTTGGTAATTCCCTTGATTTTAGGGGCTGATGTGTTTTGGAGGAAGTTGGGCATTTGAATGCTCTTTAAATTAGGAAGTTTGAATATCGATTTGTTCATTTGTTGGATTTGTTTCCCTTAATTTTAGGAGTTGTTGGGTTGTTTTGGAATGTTATCTTGAAAAAGGTTGTTAGAAGGAATAATTGGGTAGGACTAACCAAACCCTAGGATATTTAAATATTTTGCAGTTTTGTATTGGATTATTATGCTATTATTTTGAATGAAAGTTTATATCTATTTTCAAAAATTGAGTGCTAGCCTGAGTTAGTCTTGATTTTCATACTCCAAACAATTTGGATCTTCGTGTTTCCCTGAGGTAATCTTTGATTCACCCAGCCAACACGATCATAAACACCTAAGCGCGAGTGAGGCTTCCATCATTGGACTTTCATTGAGAGGCGTCCAACCCGTAGAGAGGAAGCCAAGGAGGAAGATCATGGCCGAGTGACAACCGACGCATACGGAGCAGATTCAAAACCTTGACGTCACTTTGGAGACACAACAAATTGCCACCAATGAATAGCTTGGAAGGATAGAGGAGGTGCTCTACCAATTGGTGAACCAAAGGAGGGTACAAAGAATGGAGGTTGAAGGCGCCATAGAAGAAGGGCGGAGAGACACCATAGTCCTGAGGTTTCCTTTGGGTCTATAAGAAGCCAACACCATGAGAGGGAGGTGGATTCGAATTCATCTAATAAAAATTCCTCAAATTCTGATGAGGAATCAACTGAGGAAAGTAAAAGGGCTAAACAAAATTGAGGTGAGAGAGGAGGTGTTCGTAATGGAAGGCCAATGGGGGAAGCCATCAAACCTAAGATGGACTTTCCTAAGTTCAATGGTGATGACTCGAGCACTTGGGTAAGTAGGGCTGAGCAATACTTCGAACATAATCAAAGTTGTCCTATTGGGCCTACTTCCTTGAGGGGGAGGCTAACCAATGGTGGCAATAGATGAGGAAGACCTATAGAGCTCAAAGGAGGGAATTGAAATGGCAGAAATTTGTCAAGGAGCTCTTGGGGAGGTCTGGGCCAACCGAATATATGGACTATCATAAGACTCTCTCAAAGATCATGCAAATTGGATTTTTAAGGGATTATCAAAATGAGTTCAAATACTTGTCTACAAGGGTACAAAGGTGGTCGGAAAAAACCCTCATTGGGACTTTTGTAGGAGGCTTGAAAAGTAAATTGGCGGCGGAGGTAAAGATTAAGAAGCCGAATACCTTGATGCAAGCCTTGGAGGTTGCACGGATTAAGAAGGATCAACTCCAAGATTTGAGAAAGAATAGCCGTTTTGAGGTAAGAAAACCACTCTCAATGCTTTCCAAGTTTGGTGCAAACAAAACTTTTAGCAAGGACTTTTCACCGGGAGGCTCTAGTGGAGGTGCATCAAATGGAGTCAAATCACTAACTGTGGGTGTGAATAGGATATCATGGGAAGAGATGCAATGATAAAGAGAGAAGGGGTTTTGTTTCAATTGCAAGGATAGGTTCATAATGGGTCACAAATGCAAGGTGAAGGAAATTTTTCTCATCGAGATGGAGTCGAAGGAGGAGGAAGACTTGTGGGAGGAAGAGCAAGGAGCAATTTCCTGAGCTTGACCTTGAGGACAAGGCTAGTATTGAAGGGGGGAGGACTGATGGAGATGCAAGAAGGACCAACCACTTGCCATCTAAATGTTAACCGAGTTTGTTGGCAATTCCTTTGATTTTAGGGGCTGATACGATTTGGAGGAAGTTGGACATTTGAATGCTCTTTAAATTAGGAAGTTTGAATATCAATTTGTTCATTTGTTAGATTTGTTTCCATTAATTTTAGAAGTTGTTGGGTTGTTTTGGAATGTTATCTTGAAAAAGATTGTTAGAAGGAATACTTGGGGGACTAACCGAATCCTAGGGTATTTAAATATTTTGCAGCTTTATATTAGATTATTATGCTATTATTTTGAATGAAAGTTTATCACCTATTTTCAAGAATTGAGTACTAGTCTGAGTTAGTTTTGATTTTCATACTCCAAACAATTTGGATCTTGCTGTTGCCCCAAGGTAACCTTTGATTCATCCATCCAACATGATTGTAAACACCTAAGTGCGAGCCAGGCTTCCATCAAGCCAGCGACCCCCTGGATGGCTTGCTGAAGCATGGTTTTGTTTTTGGGTGCGATTTAAGCCGTGATTTGGTTGAAGAGAGTGTCAAGATTTATGGGGCCTTGTTGTCTTCCTTGCTTATTGTCGAAAATGGGATGCTTTTAATGACTAGAGGCCCTTTGCAGCCTATTGATAGCTGTGGGAGCAGTTCCAAGGGTGTAAGGTTGTGTTTTCAGGATAAGTCTGTTGAGGATTGCGTTAGGGTTTCATGCTCTCTTGAGTATGACTTGGAGGTTGTGAACAATGGATCTGTGAAGAAGTCTGAGTTGCACTTAATCTATAAAGAGCTAGTAGATGGTGTTGATTGTTTCTTTTTGGATGAGATAGGATTAGAGGAAGGGAACCAGTAAAACTGAAAGTACTGGTTTAGGAGGTAACTGGTCTGGGATCGATTTTTGAAAATGTAAAACCAGTGTATATAGGTTCGTTCCCAAAATTTGTACAAAATCAGACCGAACCGGACTACTTGCATCCCTAGTCTGCCGAATCAGTAATGTTATGATCTTCTATATCCTAGGTCTTCCCGTTCCTTCATCTGGCTTATGTTCTTCATGTAGCATTCAGACCGAATGACTCTATGAAATTACGTCGATACTTCCACATATTATGGGTAACGTAGGAGACATCTCTATTTTCCCCCGGGGAATCCTTAGAATTACCACTTCTTAGCTTTCAATTTGCCTCTGACCATCAAATGAAATGTGAATAATTCGTCCTCCTCTCTTTGAAACAAGGGGCTTTAGATTAATTATGATGCTGCTAGGCTCAAGTGGCATAGATTTGCAGTTAGTTTGGGTTTTGTAGAAAGTGGATGAAATAAGGGAATGTATAGGTATTTCATGTGAGGGCTTTGAAGACCAATGTAAAGTCCTTCTCATAGCTATTGAGACAGGCCAACTCTTTTGGCTTGATTTTACGCCAAAACAGATAGGGAGTTGAAGAGACTTGCTTGCTCTATTAATTATGATGTTGGGAAGGTAGTGTAAGTAGGGGTAAGAGCAAGGCTCGAGTGAACTCTGTGATTAATGAAACCTAAGATTTTATCTTGGAATGTAAGGGGGCTAGCTCTAATGGGGCATCGGGGGGTATTCACCTGGGCATACCCCCAAACCCAAGGCCTAGAGATTGTAAGGCCTTTACCATTAATCTTGTGAGTGGGGTCTACAAGATTATATCCAAGGTTCTTGCCAATCATATGAGCACAGTCATGGAAAAGATTATTTTGAAGTTGCAAAATGCTTTTGTTAAGGAGAGAGATTCTGGATTCGGTTCTTATTGCTAATGAATTTTTGGATAGTAGAATTAAATTTAGCATCCCAGGTATACTTTTCAAACTTGACATGGAGAAGACCTTTGATCATGTAAACTGAGATTTTTTAATTTACATTCTTGGTAGATTTGGTTTCGGGGAGAAGTGGTGCAATTGGATAAGCATTGTATTGCTACTGCTAGATTTTCAGTGCTGATCAATGGTACTCTCAAGGGCTTTTTCAACAACTTTCGTGGTTTGAGACAAGTAGATCCTCTATCTCCTTTTCTCTTTATTTTAATTATGGATGTTTTGAGTAGAATGTTGAAGGCAGTAGTGAATGTATCTTTGTTGTATGGTTTTTCAATGGGTGGTTCAACATTTGGGAGTGTCAATGTATCCCATCTTCTATTCGCCGACGATACTTCAATTTTTTGTGAACCGGGCCCTAACCACAATCGATCATTGACAGCTCTCTTGCTTTGTTTCGAAGCTATTTCCATCCTCAAGGTAAACTTATCTAAATCTGAATTGGTACCCGTTGGTTTGGTTAATTCAATTGGAGACCTGGCTGACATCTTAGTTGTAAGGTCCCTTCTTAGCCTCTGAAATAACTTGGTCTTCCATTGGGGACCCCTTATAAATCCAAGTCAATATGGGATGGTGTTACTGAAAAAATTGTGACGCCCCAAATTCCCACGTACGGACACGTGGAGATCGAAGCGCTGGGATGATGACAACACAGGTCACCATCCTATCGCCAAATGCCAAGTGTGTGTATATGCAATAAGTGTACAATAAAAACACGTAGCGGATAATAAAAGTCTTATAACTAAGTACCAGAATTTTTGTTTGATACAAAACTGTTTAAAAAATACATAATAAAATATTACAAGTCACAAATATCGTTTCAAAACCAAACTGCAAGGCATAAAAACTCCAAATCAAAACTCTGGCGGAGCTGCCTCCTCGGGCTCAGCCTCTTCCTCTTTCTCGACATCTGCATCAAAATCTACGGTACCAAAATGGTGCCGCAGGTAAGTAACATTCCAAACGCCACAAGATAAAAACATTTAAACTCAAAAAATATGCATGAAAGAATGCCAAATGCACATATCCCATAAATTCACATTTTTTCACGCACGCCAAAATCCAATTTGGCCCCAAAAACATATTACCTTCCAATTCACGCCAAAAGTCTCATTTGGCCCAAAACCAAATTCAATTCAATAACCAATTAATCCGAATGCACCATGACCTCCCCTAAGGGTCATCTGCACACCCTGGCTCCCATTGTCACACCACGGGTTACGACCATGCGTGTAACTTCATAACAAGCGATGTCCAGTTCCGCGCCCCGCACGTACGTAGCCAAGCATCCAGCAAAGGGCTATGGAGTCGGTACGAGAGCGTTACCATCCTGCCCACTCCTATTGTCGCCCAGCGACAACCCAGGGGACGTCACTCAGTATATTACGCTCCCGAGTGACTAGAGGAGCTCCACCGAGATAATACCCCATCTCGGCTTGGGGTCGTGATACATACGCACCCGAAAATTTATTTACACAAATAAAACCAGTTTTTCTCAATTTAATACATGCACATGAATGCACCATGCAATGCACACCTCAAGACACAATTTATCAACAAATCACAACATCAACAACAACCAAACAACTCCGTCCTCAAATCCATCCAACCCCCGACTCCTTAGACTTAGTCCAGAATTAACCAACCAGTCAATGAATTTATTGTAAAAGCAATAATATATTTAAATCTAAAATAGAGTTTTGAAAATACTTACAGCATTATAGGATAATTTTCAAAGGATCAAGGAGCTGCAAACGGTGGAGAAAAAGCAACGTAACAGTGTAAAATAAATACACTGTGACCGTGGGTTGTAAAATACCCACTTTCGAACGGGGAGAAACCAAGACTTGAAATTGATGGAGAATGGCCTAGAGATGTTTATGAAGCTAATGGAAGTGAGAGTTGGCCGTGGGTGGCGGTGGAAATGGCGGTGGAAGTGAAAAAACGGTAAAACGGAGTTGAGCTCGTGAGAGCTGCTGATTTGTTCTTCCACTTCGGCAAAACAAATCGGAGCTGGAAATGGGTGGTTCAGGACGACAAGAGGTAGGTGATAAAGTGGTGAAGAGATGGTGGTTGGAGGTGGAACGACGACGGCGAAAATGCACAAAAACCATGCGGCTTGGGGGAGCTCGTGGCGGCTAACGGTGACTCGGATGGAGTGAAATTTGGTGGGGAGGTGCGCCGGCCGGAGGGGAAGAGAACTAGGGTGGGTGGTGTCGACCACGTTGCCGGTGAGCGGCGGTGCTAGGTTGAGAAGCAGAATGGTGATAGTGAGAAGAGAGAGAGGGCGTAGCACACGGGGGAAGAAACGGAAAAAGAAGAAGAAAGAAAAGAAAGAAAGAAGAAAAGAAAGAAAAGAGAAAGAAAAAAAGAAAAGAGAAAAAAAAAGGAGAAAAAGAAAAGATGGAGAAAAGAAATGAGGTCCCATCCTCACATCTGGAATCCATAAATTGATTCGACGAAAACAATTTAAAAACTATAAAATGACTAAATTAATTTAAACACCACCTTAAACTAAAATATAATAAATAAATAGCAAAAACTAACAACTAAATTTTAAGTCCAAAAACAAACTAAATTAAAGTAAAAAAACTAATATTTTAATTAAATTAAAATACTCATTCAGTGAAAATACACGTAAAAATAGGGTATCACATCCTCCTCCCTTAAAACAAATTTCGTCCTCGAAATTTGCAAGATCAAACACTAACTTGAAACAAGTCACATGATTTCACTGAGACCAAGTTTAAGAAACGTACCGTCATTTACTCAAACAGATAGGGATACTACTCTCTCATGTCTACTTCTCTCTCAAGAGAAATCTTGAGCTAATGGATCTCCCCATGCCACCTTTACCAGAGGTATCGTCTTGGATCTCAACTGTTGCTTTTTCCAATCCATAATCTGCGAAGGAACAACCTCATAAGTAAGATCTGGTTGCAGCTAAATACGCTCTGGGTTGACAAAGTGCGGCTCTTGTTGTCCAAAACTCTTCTTCAAGGATGATACATAAAAAACATTATGAATTTTTCCAAAATATTCTGGCAATGCAATTCTATAAGCGACGAACCCTACCTTCTCCAAAATCTGAAAAGGGCTAACATATCTCGGATCCAGTTTCTTACTTTTACCCAAACGCTTAACTCCTTTCATGGGAGAGATTTTGAGATAAACCCAATCACCTTCCTCAAAAGATAACCCTCTCCTTCTTGTATCTGCGTTGCTTTTCTGACGACTCTGAGTTGCTGCCATTTTATCTCTTATAATTCGAACTTGACTTTGCATTTCTTGAATTAATTCGGGCCCAATTATTTTATTCTCCCTGACTTCATCCCAACACAAAGGCGATTTACACTTCCTCCCATAAAGAGCTTTATAAGGAGCCATCTGGATGGATGCATGGAAGCTATTATTATAAGCAAATTCTATGAGAGGCAAGTGATTTTTCCAACTTCCTTGAAATTCCATAACACATGCTCGCAACATATTTTTAAGGGTTTGAATAGTGCGCTCTGATTGGCCGTCCGTCTGAGGGTGATATGTAGTACTAAACTTCAACTTAGTACCTAATGCTGCCTGTAAACTGTTCCAAAAATCAGATGTGAACCGTGGGTCCCGATCCGATACAATACTCTTCGGTATGCCGTGCAACCGCACTATCTCTTTTACGTACAAGCAAGTCAACTTTCCCAAGGAATTAGTGTTATTAACAAGCAAGAAATGAGCACTCTTAGTTAACCAGTCAACAATCACCCAAACCGAGTTCTTTCCACTATGAGTCCTCGGTAAGCCCACTACAAAATCCATCGTAATGTCGTCCCACTTTAACTTAGGAATAGGGAGGGGTTGGAACATACCAGTGGGTCTTTGATGTTCGGCCTTGACTTGACGGCATGTGTGACATCTCTCAAGATACAAGACAATATCCTTCTTCATCCATTCCCACCAATAATGTTTTTTTAAATCACGATACATCTTCGTACTGCCAGGATGAATTGAATAAGGGACCGCATGAGCTTCTGTCATAATTCGCTCTTTAAAGTCTGAATCCTTTGGGATTACTCTACGATCTCGGAATCGAAAAATTCCATCCTTATCCATACTATAATGTAATGGCCCTCTAGATTTTCTGACTCTTTTTCTAATATCTAATGGCTTCGGGTCCTTCCTTTGAAGAGTCTTCAATTCCTCAAAATCAACTACTCGAATATCAAGAATTGAAGATAGCACTTCCTCTTGTTGTGAACTTTCAATAAGAAGTCTTCTCATCCCACAAAGTAAAGAATCCAATTCTGACGATTCGGCTTCATCTTCCAAGTGCGACTGTCGACTCAAAGCATCGGCAACTATATTTGCCTTCCCTGGATGATACTTGATCTCGTACTGGTAATCACTGATTAACTCTAGCCATCACCTTTGCCTTATGTTCAGATTCTTCTGAGAAAACAAGTGTTTCAAACTCTTATGATCTGTGTATACTTCGCAAACTTTTCCATACAAATAGTGCCGCCAGATTTTAAGAGCAAACACAATCGCAGCCAATTCTAAATCATGTGTCGGATAATTCTCCTCATGATCTTTCAGCTGACGAGATGCATAAGCAACAACCCGTCCCTCTTGCATAAGAACACATCCCAATCCAAATTTAGACGCATCGCTGAAAACTACAAATGACTTGTGCGGTTCTGGAACTGCCAATACTGGTGCAGTTGTCAATCTCTTCTTCAATTCTTGGAAACTTCTCTTGCACTTGTCTGACCATATAAATTTTGCATTCTTTCTAGTCAAAGTAGTGAAAGCTTCGGATAAGAGAAAAAATCCCTCCACAAATCTTAGATAATATTCGGCAAGTCCCAAGAAACTCCGAATCTCATGCACAGTCGTTGGACGCTGCCATGATAAACGAGCTTCCACCTTGCTAGGATCAACAGCCATCTCGTCTCGGGAAATCACATGCCCAAAAAATTTAACTTCCTCCAAACAAAATTCACATTTCCTGAGCTTTGCATACAACTAGTATTCTCTTAATTTTCCAAGTACTAGATGAAGATGATAAACATGCTGTTCAAAATCTCGGGAATAAATTAAAATATCATCAATGAAAACTACCACAAAGGAATCCAAATAAGGTCTAAATACCCGATTCATTAAATCCATAAAAGCTGCAGGAGCATTGGCTAACCCAAAAGGCATCACCTTAAATTCATAATGCCCATATATCGATTTAAAAGTAGTCTTGGGTATATCCTTATCTCTTATCCGCAACTGGTAGTATCCTAATCTCAAATCAATTTTCGAGAACACAGCTGCTCCTTGAAGCTGATCAAATAAATCGTCGATCTGTGTAAGAGGATACTTATTCTTGATGGTCACCTTATTTAATTCTCGATAATTAATGCACATTCTGAGACTGAGAGTACCATCGTTCTTTTTAACAAACAACATTGGCGCACCCCATGGTTGAATAAACCCCTTATCTACCAATTCTTGCAACTGAACCTTCAACTCTTTTAATTCAGCTCGTGCCATACGGTAAAGGGTTTTATGTACAGGAGCCGCTCCAGGTTTCAAGTCAATAAGAAACTCCAATTCACGAACAGGGGGTAGCCCAGGCAAGTCATCCACAAACACGTCAGGAAATTCTTCCACAACTGGGATATCTACCAATGACTTCTTCTCAGACGGCGTAGACACCATTTGGACTAAAAAGGCATCCGCTCTACAAGCAATCTCTCTTCTCGCTTGAATTGCCGATATAACGACCGGCTTTTCTTTTAGTTTACTTCCCGCAAATTCTAAATAATCACCATCTAGGAGCTGAAAGCTAATTACTCGACTTCTATAATTAATACTCGCAGAATATCGATATAGCCAATCCATCCCAAGGATAATATCAAATCCCAGCAGCTTAAATACAACTAAATCTGTATCCAGAAACCTTCCACCAAAATTCAAAGGACAGCCCAATGCAACTTTGGAACACCACACCACTTCGCCATTTGGGAGAGTCACTACTAATGATTTTGGCAAGGGTCCCGTAACCAAATTACATATCCGAGTGAAAGTGAAAAATACAAACGACTGAGATGCACCCGAATCAAACAAAGTGCAAGCATAAAATTCATATAAACGGACTCTCCTTGAACCAATCACATTAACCAATGAAATCCAAATACAAAGAAGAAACCAAATCACACCAAAAATCAAATCCAAAATTAAATTAGATCCATACCTGTAATCACTCCAGCATCATGGGTCGTTGGTGCCTCATCATCAACCTCTCCAGGTGTAACAGCATATACCCGAGCTTGCACTGTTTGCCTCTGATTTGTTCTTCCACTATGTCGACCTCCACGACTTCCTTGAACTCTAACAGGGCACTCACGAGCAAAATGTCCCTTTTGGCCACAACGGTAACAATGGGTTCCACCACTTAGCCGACACTCATCCTGATGGGCTCTATTACACCTTCTACAAACTGGCACCCGTCCTCCCATATGTACTCCTGAGGCTGCTTGTGGTCGAGTCCCGGTCCGCTGAATAAACTTCTGAGGTGAACCAGAATTACTTCCTTTGCCAGTAAAACTCTGCCTTTTTTTGTCCTGAAGGGGAGCCCATACTCAAATTAATCTCTCGCTCTGCAAGAGTGACCAAGTCAACTAAATCCTGAAAAGTGAAAATCCGGTGGCAGACTACCATTCTGCATATATCAGGACGCAGATCATCTTGGAAATGCTCGGCCTGCATCTCCTCCGTGGCGATGAGGTGGGTAGCAAATCGCCCAAGCTCTATAAATCTTCGGGCGTACTGTTCCACGGTCATACTTCCTTGGATCAAGCTTGTAAACTCTCTTGCTTTTTGCCACCTTACAGAAGCGGAAAAGAAATGATCATTAAATTCTTTCTTAAAGCGTTGCTAGGACACAGCGGCAAAAGACCCCAATTCTGACTCCAACATTAGTCTTTTTGTATCCCACCATTCAGAAGCAGTACCTTGCAACAAATAACTGGCATAAAGTATTTGTTGCATCTCAGTGCAACCAAAGACTTCAAATGTTCTTTCTAAATCTCTAATCCACTTTCCAGTCCGAAGTGGATCCTCTTCCCTCGTGAAAGATGGGGTTCTATGCACTAGAAAGCGCTCATAGGTGCATCCAGCTTGCACCGCTCTACTAGGCTCTCCTTGTTGTGGCCTAAAATTTTGCTGTAGAAAATCAGTCATTTGCCTTAACGCTTGGGCTATGGCATTGTCTCTCAGCGTATCATCCCGAGGCTCTTTAGTAGGCTTTCTTGGCCTTACCATTTTCTTGCCACAACACAACCTTTTACCCCCTTTAAATATTGAATAAAACCAACAACATAAAACCAAAACCAAAACCGAAACCACATAACAAGAAAATAAAATATACTAGCATGCAATAACATAACTAAACAAATAAATACAAACAAGCTAACTCAAATAAATTCAAATCAAATAAAACAAAACAAATAAAACATGTCAAATAGAAAACTTTAAATAAAATAGATTTCAAATCACAATTTTAAAAACTTTCTGGTACTACACCTACGGGACATGTGGTTTTACCTAGAGTCAAACCGCTCTGATACCACCTGTGACGCCCCCAATTCCCACGTATAAAAATACGTGCAGATTGAAACGTCGGGATGATGACAACACGGGTCACCATCCTATCGCTAAGTGCCAAGTGTGTGTACATGCAACAAGTGTACAATAAAAACACGCAACAGATAATAAAAGTCTTATAACTAAGTAGTAGAATTTTTGTTTAATACAAACCCGTTTAAAACATACATAATAAAATATTACAAGTCACAAATATCGTTTCAAAACCAAACTGCAAGGCATAAAAACTCCAAATCAAAACTCTGGCGGAGCCGCCACCTCGGGCTCAGCCTCCTCCTCCTCCTCGACATATGGATCAAAATCTACGGTACCAAAATGGTGCCGCAGGTAAGTAACATTCCAAACGCCACAAGATAAAAACATATTAAACTCAAACAATATGTATAAAAGATTGCCAAATGCACATATCCCATAAATTCACATTTTTCCACGCACGCCAAAAATCCCATTTGGCCCCAAAAACATATTACCTTTCAACTCACGCCAAAAGTCTCATTTGGCCCAAAACAAAATTCAATTCAATAACCAATTAATCTGAATGCACCATGACCTCCCCTAGGGGTCATCCGCACACCTAGCTCCCATTGTCACATCACGGGTAACGACCATACGTGTGACTTCGTAACGAACGATGCCCAGTTTCGCTCCCCGCGCATACGTAGCCAAGCATCCTCTAGCCCTCGCCAGCAAAGGGCCACGGAGTTGGTACGAGAGCGTTACCATCCCGCCCACTCTTGTTGTCACCCAGCGACAACCCAGGGGATGCCACCCAGTATATTACGCTCCCGAGTGACCAAAGGAGCTCCACCAAGATAATACCTCATCTCGGCTTGGGGTCATGATACACACGCACCCGAAAATCTATTTACACAAATAAAATCAGTTTTTCTCAATTTAATACATGCACATGAATGCATCATGCAATGCACACCTCAAGACACAATTTATCAACAAATTACAACATCAACAACAACCAAACAACTTCGTTTTCAAATCCATCCGACCCCCGACTCCTCTGACTCAGTCCGGAATTAACCAACCAGTCAATGAATTTATTGTAAAAGTAATAATATATTTAAATCTAAAATAGAGTTTGAAAAATACTTACAGCGCTATAGGATAATTTTTGAAGGATCAAGGAGCTGCAAACGGCGGAGAAAAAGTAACGTAACAGTGTAAAATACACTGTGGCCGTGGGTTGTAAAATACCCACTTTCGAACGGGAAAAAACCAAGACTTAAAATTGATGGGGAATGGCCTAGAGATGTTTATGAAGCTAATAGAAGTGAGTGTTGGCCGTGGGTGGTGGTGGAAGTGAAAAAAGGGCAAAATGGAGTTGAGCTCGTGGGAGCTGCTCCGGCAACGGATCGGAGCTGAAAATGGGTGGTTTAGGATAGCAAGAGGTAGGTGATGAAGTGGTGAAGAGATGGTGGCAGGAGGTGGAATGACGGCGGTGGAAATGCACAAAAACCGTGCGATTTGGAGGAGCTCGTGGCGGCTAACGGTGGCTCGGATGGAGGTGAAATTTGGTGGGGCGGTGCGCCGGCCGGAGGGGAAGAGAGCTGGGTGGGTGGTGTCGACCACATCTCTGGCGAGCGGTGGTGCTGGGTTGAGAAGTAGAACGACGATAGTGAGGAGAGAGAGAGGGCGTAGCGCACGGGGGGAGAAACGGAAAAAGAAGAAGAAAGAAAAGAAAGAAAGAAGAAAAGAAAGAAAAGAGAGAAAAAAAAAGAAAAGAGAAGAAAGAAAAAGAGAAAAAGAAAAGATGGAGAAAAAAAATGAAGTCCAATCCTCATCTCTGGAGTCCAGAAACTGATCCGACGAAAACAATTTTAAAAACTATAAAACAACTAAATTAATTTAAACACCACGTCAAACTAAAATATAATAAATAAATAGCAAAAACTAACAACTAAATTTTAAATCCAAAAACAAACTAAATTAAAATAAAAGAACTAATATTATAATTAAATTAAAATACTCATTTTGTGAAAATACATGTAAAAACAGGGTATCACAAACATCGAGACTAGATTGGCTGGTTTGAAAAGGAAGTATCTTTCCAAAGGGGGTAGAATCACTCTTATTAAAAGTATGTTATCCAATCTCCCTAAGTACTTTCTTTCTTTATTCTCAGTTCCTCTTCGAGTGGCTTATAGTATGGAAAAAATCTTTTGTATTTTTTGCAGGGTGGACTTGGAAATGAGAAATAGTTCCACTTGACTAAATGGGATAAGATTTGTTCCCCCCCCCCCCCCCTCCCCCCCGGCGGGGCACCCTTTTTTTCTTGTGGTGGTTTGGGGATATGAAAGCTGAGTACTTTCAACAAAGCCTTACTCGGGAAATGGCTTTGGAGGTACCATCAAGAAGGTGATGCTTTAAGGGCTGGGAGGATTGTTTTTTGCAGTTTCAAATTTAAGGTGGGTCGAGGCACTAGGGTCAGATTTTGGTTTGATGTCTGGTGCAGTGAGACTGCTGTCAAGGAGTCTTTTCCTTCTCTTTTCAAAAGAGCATCATACAAGGAAGCTTCAGTTGCTGTTCATATGGACATTTCAAATGGCCTGCTGCAGTGGAATGTGCCATTTATAAGAGTAGTGCAAGATTGGGAACTGGGAGATATTTCTAACTTACAATGTGCATTGACTTTGGAGCATGGTGTAGCGGGCAAACTGTTGTGGATTCATCCCGGGAACTAGAACTTCTTAGCAAGGTCATTTTATAATGCTTTGACTTCCCAACCTTCTACTACATTCCCTTGGAAGCGTATTTGGAAAAGCAAAGTGCATGTAAAAGTTGTTTTTTTTGGTTAGCTGGTTTCTCATGGAAAAGTCCTAACCAAAGACAAGCTGAGGAAGTGCAGTATTTTCATAATGGATTGTTGCTTTATGTGCAAAAGGAATGGAGAATCAACAGACCACCTTCTTCTCCATTGTGATGTGGCGAAGGCTCTTTGGGATGATATATTTGCAAGGATGGATATGGAAAATGGTGCCTTTATGGTGTATATGGAACGAGTGGAATGGACGTTGCTTTGGTAATAGAGAATGTTCTTTTTTTGTTTTTTTTGGGGGGGGGGGGGGGGGGGGGGGGGGGGGGGGGGGGTAATTAGAGTTTTATTTTATCAATGTTTGTTACTTTGTGTTAAGGCACTTGCATTAGAGGGGGTTAATCTAAATGACTTGTAAGCTTCTTTTTTGGTTAGTGTGCTGTAATTAGGTATATTTCTCTTGTATGCTACCTGTGTTTGCCTAATTATGAGGATTAATAAATTTTTCTTGTAAAAAAAAAAAAGAAATATCCTTGCACTTTGGTATCCTCATAGAAGGTAACTGGCAATGATGTGGTGATGGGTGGGAAACATGTTTTTCTCTCCTTCTACTCAATTCCTTCTCTTTTTCTACGATATTTGATAACAGAATAGCAGAGTAGGTCAATTGAACCTAGCTTTGAAACATCTCGTCCACATATCTCATCTTCGTAGTGCTGAATCTTTTAGGCCGATCTAGTACCATCCTCAAGGTGGTTTGCCCATTGGACCTTAGGCTTACACATTAATCATCATTGATGATATATTCTCTGATGCATTTTGCTTTGAAGCGCCTCACTCTATCATTTGGACTTTTCATGAATTACTGTTACTGCCAGCAATACCAGTTGAACGTGTTTTCTGCAGTTATATTAGTTTTAAATCGCTCAATATGTATGTGGACCACTTCTGTTGCACGTTAGAATGAATTGAGTATGTTCTCTGGTAAGCTGAGCTATGTTTGTACTTGATTCTTTTAACTCCGTGACTGCAACTTCCATTTGTTTTTCTTTCTTTTTATATTGTACTGTATTAACTTTTTTTGAAGGTATCAATGAACATCTGGATGTCGAGACTTAAATATTTCTACAACAACTTTTTTCTAGCTGTTGGCATGTAGTTGTGCAGGAAAGGCATCAGTCATGATGGATCTGATCACGTTGTTTTCTGAGTTAGCGGCTACCCTCATAATTTTGGTGACAAGGCCTTGTTCGCTTTTCAAACTAGCATGCTTCTTCACTATGAAAACTGTTTTCATCGTAATTCACACTTGGATGGAGTTGGTAAGGGCTACATTTGGCTTCCACGTGAATCTATTCTCCAGAACCATGGTGTTGACAGTTGCGCTTATATCTCTGCCTGTACGAATTTTGAATGCCTTAAAGAGAGAGAGACAGGTCAGTACTATGTTCACTTAGTTATTTCCAGTCCAGTGCTTTCAGATTATTGTAGCTGAGCTTGTGCTTTTCTTCTGATTGTCAATTTGTTGGAGTTATGCACACGACACAACATTGAGCAAAGGTATAATTTTGATGAGACTGTTGATAGGTATAGGGCAACGAGTTGGAACAATTTTTTGAAGTATGAAACTTGCCAAAGATGATGCTTTAGTCTCTGTGAAGTTTATGCCAGGTTTATTATATTATCTACCTGGCAATGTGATGACGGTTACTTTTAGCGTTCATTTAAATGTGTGACAAACTAGGGTAAAATTTATGTTTGGTTTTTACTGATCAAAAAAATTTATGTTTGGTTTTCTTAAAGGTTTACCCTTGACCTCCAGCGCTGAAGAGCATTCCATGAATGGGTTCTTTATAGAATAGCGTGACTATCGCTGCACTTGGATTCTTAGGACGAATATTTCATACAAGGGTGCAGTTGAATATATACCGGGATGGCCTACCAAAAGTTACTTTGTTTTTGGGCCTCAAATAGACCAGAGAACATTTCTGAGGGATTTTTTCTTTTCAGCATTCGAGTTTATATTTCTCTGGACAATAACTGTGTAAGATTTTTGTGCCCGCTTTGAGTCTAGGGTGAAGGATTTCGTTGGTTCACCGTGTCTGCTTTTGCTTCTGACAAGGTGTATGTTTGTTTTTACTCAGCTTTGTCGTGCTCCGCTAATCTATCAGAATGTGTCCATTTAATTTATGCACTTTTTTCTTGTGCTTGTAATTTTCAGCTCCCAACATATTCTAGATATGTGGCTCTTATTCTGTGCAGCTTGAATTGTATCTGCATGATATCCAGATCGAGTTGGAGAATCTTGAATGGGATAGGAAGGAATTGGTAGACGATCTTCGAACAGCCATTAAAGAACGTAAAAGGATGGAGTTGATATTAGCAGAGGTTGAAGAAGAACATGACAAGGCCATTGCCAAAATTGAACAATTAGAGGGTGAGGTACAGATGTCATACTGTAGTATTATGAGAAATTTTATTCGCTGGATTGAATGCATGCTTTCTGAGAACGTCATAGAACAATTAAGGTTTAAATTCTAACTTTTTTTTTTTTTTTTTTTTTTTTTTTTTTTTTTTTTAATAAAACTAATTTTTATGGCAAGTTGTGTGGCACTTACGGTGAAAGCTATGAAACACCTAAGTTTGTTTGTTGGAAAATGATAGGGATCCCACTCGTGGATCCCGCTAACTTGTCCTGCTCCCTTTTTTTTTTTTTTTTGAATTTTTTTTTACAGAAAGATTAAGAAAATTATATTTAATTATATTGTGAATTTTATTCATTTTTTAAAAATATTTAAAAGTGTTAAAAATATATTTTTTTAACACTTTTAAATATTTTTAAAAAATGAATAAAATTCACAATATAATTAAATATAATTTTCGTTAATCTTTCTATAAACAAAAAATTAAAAAAAAAAAGAAAAAAAAAGAAAGAAGCGGGACAAGTTAGCAAGATCCCCAGCGGGATCTCTAGGATTGTCCTTGTTTGTTTCAGTCTTGAACAAATAATGTCAGAAAATATTCTCAGTTAATGTCTTTTCAAGTTTCTTATTTTCTGCATCTGATTGATAGCCTGAGAATGGTTTTTTTTAATAAGTAAAAAAAATTTATCAAAACAAGTAAATATGCATAACCCAACTAACAGGAAGTATGCAGAAAAACCACTAACTCGACCTGCCCGCATGATCCGACTCGACTTGATCGGATACAGTCGGGGGGAATACCATCCAACCTGCTAAATGTCGGATGGAACCCGGCACTTAAAATCGCTTTTTACACATGTATCAACCCCTTGCCCCCACTTCTCTTAGCTCCTGCTGCCCGACTTCTGTCTTCTCATTGCAGTTCGTCACCACCTCCATTCATTGGAAAGTTACAGGTCCTATTGGCTCCAAGACGACTTCTTGTTGCTCGGTTTTCTTCTTTGATGGGTTAGGTTTGTTCTTCTTCGATGATATTTAGTTTTCTTCATACTTTTTTTATTGTTAACAGTTTCAGGATCTGAAAAATGAGAATCTTCGGCTGAAAGAAATTAAGGATGAGGTTTATTGGAGCATTAAAGGTCCAGATGACATGGACAATGGCCAAAACACTGGCTTTTCTGAAAGCTCTGGCATTCCCTATGGGATCTCGTCATGGAAATCCAGTTACAATGGAAGTGGTATCTTTCTCCAAGACCCGATGATGTCCAAAGACACTTGGGGAGATGAGGAAAAACCTAAAACAAAGTTTCTGAATTTCTTAAAAGCCCGCATCCAGCCACTTAACCCTGACATCATCTCCAGACAATTAGATATGGATGAAGTTCTTGGCCAACGCAGGGAGGTTGCAATGTCACATAGCCTTTTCAGTGCGGTGTTATCACTTTTGGTTGGAATAATTATCTGGGAAGCTGAAGACCCGTGCATGCCCCTTGTGGTTGCCCTCTTCACGGTTGTTGGCATGTCCTTGAAGAGTGTATTCGAGCTTTTCTCCACCATAAAGATCAAACATGCTTCTGATGCAGTCGCTCTCTTAAGCTTCAATTGGTTCGTACTTGGCATGCTTACCTACCCGGCACTGCCAAGAGTTGCCAGAATGTTAGCTCCAATGTCTTTAATGGTTGTGGACAAACTTGTTAGCTCGCTTTGATCTTTCCTGAGTTTAGAACTGCTTGGCTCTTTCCGTAACATGTAAATATATCATATACCATGGAACATGGTGTTTGTTCATCTTGCTAATGCTTCTTATAGCTATTGTACGGAAGCAGTGGTTAAGGCCTACTTTGGATATTGAGTTCAGATGATTTTTTTTTTTTCCCTTCGGTATATTAAGATAAAAGTTCAATAAACGGTTAGAATATTATTTTTGTTTTAAAATTTGCAAAAGTTAGAATTGTTTATTATATTTTATTTAAAAATTTAAAAAAATTAAAATAATTAAATGAAATGAATTGAGATAGTTTTATTATTCAAACAAAGCCTTAGTTGTCCATGACTCCGTTTGTATATGTTGCCATAAATCCCGTCTTTTTTCATTTTTAATTTTTTTTGGGCTTTGTTTCCTTTCGTGATAAGGGTTCCTGATAAGGTATTTTGGTCCATCAAGGATCGTTGAAAAATTGTTTTTTGTTTTTTTAAAGCATTTTGTGTATTTTTTTAAAAGATTCTAAAAAAAACAATACTAACAAACAAAAAGCTTGGTTGTATAAATCAAATTATGTTAGTTCTCCTCTAAGCTTACTTTGGTAGAGGAAGTTTTGGTGGATGGCAAGTCTCGTCTTGCTCGTTGAGTGAGGAAGGGAAAATCTATTGTGCGTATTAATGGTGGGAGGAATGGAGGATTTGGAGGAGAGATGTGAGAATCTAAAACTAACAGCAGAAGAGAATTTGATAATGAAAAAAAATCTAGTTGCAAGCATAATTGTGTACTAATATGTACACCAATTTATTGTGATTGGTCCAAAAGTAGATTTTATTAAAAACAGTATTAATTTAAATTTTAAGTATGAAAGAATCAATATTGGTACACAGATTAGTGTACGACTTTGCTTATATGAAGCAAAACTCTTCGAAAATTGAACTTGAGGTAGATTAATTGGGGAAGTTGAAGATTGAATGTGAGAGAAGTATGGTGGGGAAATTGATCTTGAATCATAAGGTAAGGAAGTTGTCAGACCCACAATGAGCAAGATCTGGAAGTTAAGTGGGACTTTTATCATAAGATCAGTCAGAACTTGTACGTGGTGAAATTTGAAAACCAGAGGGACAGGGGACGAGTCTTGGATGGAAAACCATGGCTCTTTGACAATCAACTCCTAATTCTGAATCCATTTGATGGATTAATGCCTCCTCATAAAATGTGCTTCGATCAGAAAGTCTTCTGGATCCACTTGAACAACCTTCCATTGGCGTGTTTGTTCTGAGAGGTTGGATAGAAAATTGGTGCCTCTTTGGTTGTGTGTGAGAGGTGGATGTGAGTGGGGAGTATTGAATGGGGAAATCATCTGAGGGTGAATATTGAAGTGGATATTAGGAAGGCCATAACAAAAGGTAGAACTGTAAACTTGGAGGGGAATAAGTTGTGGGTGTCCTTAACATACGAAAAACTACCTAAAATCTATTTTAAGTGTGGTAGAATTAAACATGATAATGATGGTTGTAAGGGGGTGAATGGGAAGAGGGGTAGTATGTAATATGGTAGCTGGTTGTGAGACCAGTTCAGATCCAAAGGGAAAATTGTTGAGAAGATGGGGAGCTTTGGGCAGGAGGATGAAGGGGAGACTAGTGAAAGGGGGATTAGGGGAAGTGAGACTACAGAAAATTCTGCTCCGAGAATAATGGAGACATTAGAGGTGATGGAAACTGATGTGGATGTGCTGGTTGAAGGCAAGACTAGTGGGGGGATTCGGGATGGGGTTGAGATTCCTGCAAACATTGTGTTTGAAGAAATGCTAGAGGGTAGTATTGGAAGTGGAAACAGGGAGGATGTTGCTAGTATTATGCAGTCTATTAAGAGGGAGGGCGTGGGGAGTGATATGGGTGCTGAAGGAAGGGATATTTCACAGGTTGAGTTGGAGTTTGAAGATAGTCCTCAACAGCTTGTGAATGCTGACATTTGCATTGAGAGTTGTATGGAGACAAGGGAGTAGAGGAGATGGAAAATAAGAGCAAGTAGGAATGGTTGTCAAAAGCTTATTGTGGGTTCTTATGGGGGTGAAAGGAAGATACAAGTGAGAGGAGCAGTGAATGAGGTGAATGGGGTAGTGAAGAGGCGCAGAAGGCTTGGGAAGGAGTTAAGGGGTGAAAATAACATGTTATTGGTGAAGGCTGTGAAACAGCCTTGCCAAGAATTATGAAAATACTAAGTTGGAACTGTGGGGGGCTTGGGAACTCTTGGATAGTTCAAAACCTTCAATGGTTGAACTTGAAAAAGTCTTCATAAAGGAAGAGGTTGTTGAGGCTCTAAAACAAATGGCCCCTTTAAAGTCTCCAAGACTAGATGGTTATGGAGCATGCTTTTATCAGGCTTATTGGAGTATTGTGGGAGAAGAGGTAAGTAATGCTATCTTGGCTTTTTTTAATGGAGAGGGCAGCTTGGAGGAAACTGTTAACTGCACCTATATTGCCTTAATTCCTAAATTAGCTAACCCTGCTATATTGCTAGTGAATTCAGGCCTATCAGCCTATGTAATGTATTATACAAGTTGGTGTCTAAGGTATTGGATAATAAGTTTAAAGGAATCCTTCCTCAGATAATTTCAGGCAATCAAAGTGTATTTATTGAGGGAAGACTAATTACATATAATGTGATAATAGCTTATGAAGCTCTCCATACCATGAAAGTAAGGCAAAGAGGAAGGGTGGGCAGTATGGCACTCAAATTAGAAATGTCCAAAGCCTATGATAGGATTGAGTGGCTGTATTTGCAGGTAGTATTGGAGAAGATGGGGTTTGCGAAAAGGTGGATTAATTTGATGATGAAATGTGTGTCATCTATGAATTATTCTGTGTTAGTTAATGGTGAGCCAGGGAAGACTATAAAACTCTCAAGGTGGATTAGACAATGGGACACTATATCCCCTTATCTTTTCATTCTATGTATGAGGGTTTGACAGCTTTGATTAATGTAGCTGAGAGGATAGGGTTGTTAAGAGGGGTTGTTGTTTCTAGAGGGGGCACTAAAATTAGTTATCTACTTTTTGCAGATGACTGTGTCATCTATGGGATGGCCAAGCTATCTGAATGGCAGCAAATACAAAGTTGAAGATATATGAGGGTGCCTCGGGCCAATGCTTGAATTTTCAAAAGACCACTATCTTCTTTAGTTCAAATACTGATCAAGCGTAGCAAGTGTTTTAGCTTGTGGAAGTTAAGAGAAGTATCTCGGGTTGCCAACCATGGTGGGAAGGGCAAAGTTTACAGAATTCAGAAACCTGAAGGAGAGGGTATGGGCAAAGATTTCGAATTGGAAAAACACTTGGTTGTCATAGGCTGGGAAAGAAGTTTTGCTCAAAGCTGTTGTTCAAGTAGTGCCAACTTATGCTATAGAGGGTGGTTTAGAACTCTCCGACCAGGATCAATCAACAGCTTCGAGGAATTGGCCAAGCAGTTCTTAACACAATTTATGCCAAGTAGAAGGTGACGACGCCCATCGGCATACCTTTTAACAGTTAAGCAGAGAGAAGAAGAGAATCTGAAGACATACCTCACCCGTTTTAATATAGAGAGGTTGACAACCGAAGATCAAGACAAGAAAATCACTCTAGCCTCCCTCCTGGGTGGGATTTGGCCGCGCAGCCCTTTTATGGTCGAGTTAGCCAGGAGGACCCCATCTACTCTGAGGGAGTTCATGGACAGGGCAGATGACTTCGTAAATTCTGAAGATACACTGCAAGCCCTTGTAGACCGGAGAAGAGATGAGCAGAGGGCAGAATGTAAGAACAACCTAGGTGACAAGAAACTTACGTCAGGTCATCGGGATAGAAGACAAGAAAGATGACCATAGCACAACAATAGATTGATGTACAATAATCTATATGTGCAAGAAAGGGAGGAGCCGGATAGAGAGTATTGCCAGTCTAGAGCAGGCAATTGTTATTGTAAATACCACCAGACGGGTTCGCATTGGATAGAAGACTGCATGACCATGAAGAAAAGGGTCACTAAACTGGTGGGCATGGGAGAGTTAGAGCAAATGGTTGCAAAACGCTCAAAGCCTAAGTGACGGTATGAATGAGAACACAGCTAGCAAAGAGAGGACAGCCCAGGTAGGCTACAAGATACTTGTGGCAGCAGTAGAGATGGAGTGCTCTCAAATGATGATAGGGACAGGGCGCCCCGAGGTGAAATCAGATGAAGTTTCTCGACCGACGGTAGGATAGGAGAAACATATGGTGAGCAGGTTTCCTGCCCTAGGAATGCAGAGCACTTGGAGAAACCTTACCCATGATAACAAAATCAGTCTCGCTTTACCCATAGAAGTGGGATGGAGGTCAAGTCTTCACGACATTGCAAAAGGGAAAGGTTAGGGACTGCCCAATCATTAAACACCAATGACGAACTATTAGCCTCGTGGGTGCCATGTAAAAAGGTGGGAAAGGTCAAGGACCGCTTGACCTTTAAACACCAATGACGAGTTATCACACTCGCGGTGCTATGTAAAAAGGGGGCGGAGGTCAGTAGACCACGCCACCCCTAAACACCAATGATGAGCTATCAGCCTCATAGTGCCATGTAAAAAGGTCAGGGACCACCCAATCATTAAACACCAATGACGAGCTATTAGCCTCGCAGTGCCATGTAGAAAGGCGAGAAAGGTCAGGGACCGCCAGACTTTTAAACACCAATGACGAGTTATCACACTCGCGGTGCAATGTAAAAAAGGCGCGGAGGTCAGTAGACCACGCCATCCTTAAACACCAATGATGAGTTATCAGACTCGTGGTGTCATGTAAAAAGGGTGTGGAGGTCAATAGACCACACCACCCTTAAACACCAATGACGAGAAATGAGTCTCGCGGTGCCGTGTAAAAAGGTGGGAAAGGTCAGGGATTGTCCGACCACTAAACATGAATGGCGAGCATCAGCCTCGCAGTGCCATGTACAAAGGAAATTCCTCGATGGCCAAGTTAATCTTCTCGCTAGGAAGCCCATCGCCACCAAAGCAAGGCTTAGGTATTTAAATCTCAACTTTGTACATTTTTATTATACTAACCAATTTTGTTTTTAGTAAACCAACGCCTTTGGGCGAGCAACAGCACAAATGCCTATAGGCGAGCAAGAGTCAACTATACATATGCCTCTGGGCGGTCAACTATACATATGCCTCTGGGCGGTCAACTATACAAATGCCTCCAGGCGAGCAACCATACAAACACCTCTAGGCGAGCAAAAGGACAAACGCTTCTAGGAGAGCAACACGACCAACAACTCTGGGCGAGTAAGTACTTAGCAGTCTCAACAGTGCAAAAATACTGTTAAAAAGCACTCAAGGACAAACCGTTTTTCCATGCAATAAACAGTCTCTCAGGCAAACGTCCACAAACTCAAAACTGAGCTCCACGCTCACACTTAATGTAGTCGAGTACATCTCCCGCCTATCTCTCCAAGCTAAGCCTCTCACCGCTTAGCACGAAACAAACAAAAAGCCAGGGATTAGACAAAAAACTAGGGATCGAGCATGATACTAGTGACCAAGTTTCTAAATTTATTTTGCAAATTATTGACTTGAAGATTCTCAAGGCTTTCTAAGGCTTCACAGCTACCAGAATTTCTTTTTCTGCAAGTTACCTTAATTATGGTTGACTTGAAGACTCCCAAGACAACCAAAAGGCTGAGCTACCAAAGGTCGAGCCTCATGCACGGTGCAGCGAACTAATAGCAAACCAAAAGGAAGTGAAGACACCCACGCACACTAACTAGCATGGATCCTTGGCAGGGTAGGGAAAAACAAAAGCAAACGAATGCCCAAGAGCTGATGGGGTAAAATGCAAGTAAAAAGAATGCAAAGTATTTAATTTCCCACGTGATTATCACGAAGGAAATTAGCGGGGTAACTGGAAGGGATATTTGAGTCCCCACAACTTTAGTTAAGAGATAAAATCAAGAAGAGAAAAGACAGATCGACTCACTCTCCTAAGAGCAAACAGACTCACTCAGATTCCTAACAGGAGATAAACTCCTACTCCTAGAAGGAAACTGCTTCACATGACTTAGACTCCTATAAGGAAAAGGCTTCACAAGACTAATTAGACTTTTATCACTCCAATGAAATAACCTCTATAAATAGCCTAAAAGAGGTAACAAATTCTTAACTCTACTTCCTCTTCTACATACGCTTACTCTCATATTATATTTCTGACTTTGGCATCAAAGTTTCCTTAGGACAACCAGTGCTGCCCCTTAATTCGTTGTAGGTGATCCGTGTGGTAGGTGGCGGTGAAACATGTCCTTAACAAATGGTATGATTCGGTTTAAAATGAAAATGGCAAGAATGTCCTTTTCATGTTTCAGTTTTAAGGAAAACAATGGTGTTAGTTTGTGATACTTGTGATACTTGTGATTTGGCTATACCATGTGTTAGAGGTTTTGGATCTTAACAAAATGCTATGATTTGATATTTTGCTCTGTTAAGCTTTGATTTCTTAAGTAATATGTTTAAAGTTTGGAGCATGATTAAGTAATGATTTTTCATATTTTTGTACCTATATGTTTCAGCCAAGGCTTAATTTTAAAGTTCCATGTATGTATTTTGATATCTCATATTTTTTATGTTATCATGCCATGAATCGAACATGTTATGCTTGATTTTTTCATGCACGACATTTCATGTGTCATATGTCAAGTATAAGAACGTATGTCTTATGTCTCAGTACATATGCATTTTGTAGAAGTGTTTTCAAGGAAAAGAGTAAAAAAGTTTTATCACAACCCCAAATGCTAGGATGGGGTATTGTCCTAGTAGAACTCCTCTACCCCATTCTGGAGTGCTTAAGAATAGAGTGGTAACCCCTAGGTCGACAAAGAACCGTCATCGTGCCTCGAATGGATTCTTTTTAAAGGATGCTGGAGTGGGGTAGCATTTAAATCTAGTGGGTACCATGGCTAGGCGAGTAACTCGATGAAGTATTGTCATGTTACTATGATATGAATATGTTTAAGATGTATTCACCATGGTGTACGGACCATTGGTGGTGCAATAACTAGCAAAAACATGTAGTGCATAAAGGAGCTATGGTGTATCCACATGTGTTATAAGGACAAGGCAGTGTGCCTACTTGATATGATATGGATCACATCATATAAATCATGCGATATGATATGATATGTTCTAGATCACGTGATTAAACAAGATGCGAATGATGACAAAAGTATGTTTTCTAAAAAGTCAAGGAATTTTGTTACATGTCCTCTGAAAAAGGTCAAGTGCATAAGTAAAGTCTTCAGCCACGTCATGTGTCAAGTACATGTGCACGCATGCATTCCATGGTGTGCTGCTTGTATGCTTATGTTAATCATGGTATTTGTGTGCATGCTTGATGAGATTTCTTGAAATCATTGTGGTAGTTTCCACTACCATTCCCCTTCCGGAATGGTAGAAGTTGTAACAAGACTAAGATTAGTGAGTCAGGATGATGATCAAGGCTAAGGATGCGCTCAACTCAGAGAATGAATGGATTCAGTCATTACCTACTTGGAGATAGCTGAGATTAGAAGGATGCCTTAATGATTTCCTTTGTTAAGGCCTTTCTAGACAAAACTTGCTATGTTAATACGTACCAAGGAGCTTGATACTGCATTACTGGGAAGTATGATTTTAAAAAGCTATGAATAAAGTTGGGATATTAGTTTTGTTCTGGTACAACATTTTATGAGATGACCTATTTCGCTGCGATTTATTGCATACTACTAAAAACATTCAAGGAGCATGCATCTTAACGGTCATGTACTAGGGGTATGTAACTTTGTGTTACATGTCCCGACGTTTCAATCACCGTTCAATCCCAAGTGGGTACTAGGGGCATCACAGAGGTGGTATCAGAGCAATTATCTCTGGGAAAACCCACATGTCACTAGGAAACTGTACCAGAATATAGGTTTGAATTATTAGAAGGTATACACTTGAATTATTAAGTGTAGGCTTATACATGAGGTATTGATTATGCCTAAAGAATAATGCAATAGTTGTAGTACAGCTTTGAGGTGTCAATTCCACAGAGAAACAAATTAAAAGAATAGTATAGGGAACAAAGAAACTAAAGAAAAATATTAAATTATTAATGGAGAACAGAGATTAATTTTAAATACAAATTAAAATAAAGTGACTAATGGAAAAATTCCTCAAATTTGACGAACAGTAAAGCGTCGGGAATCCCTTGCATAAATCCAGTATTTTAATTATTATTAATTCATTGAATAACTCAATTTGAAATTCAATTGCCAAAATTTCCAATCCGAAGATATAGATTTATAAACTAAAATTAAACCAAATGTAACCCTTTGAAAAATCATTTACCACTTTTAAAATACGTAAATTATTATTACTATTGAGAAAATCCAATGATGACAATATACTCAGCGAGTGATATTTCAGTAAAGAATTAAATTAATATAGTTAAATAATTGATCCAAATATAATCAAAGAACTAATCCATTCAATGGAAAATGCATGACTAAATCCATAAATAGAATAAATTCTATGATTATTTGGAGAAGAAAACATCACCAATGAATTGAGAATGATAAAACAAAAGAGTTTTAGTAATTGAAAGTCAAATACATAAATTAAAAACAAATTTAAAATACCATCTAATGTGCGAGTTCATCCCTAGCCCTACTTGAGAATTTAGTTACTCATAAATATAATGGACAACAAAAATCTCAAAAGAAAAATAAAGCAAACAGCAGCCATGAGAATTAATTTTGTCTCTTCATTCTTCAGTCCATCCCCTTGTGTCTCTCCTCCCCTCAATTTCGTGCTAATGATATACTTATATAGGGTAGGAAAGAAACCCTAATGTCTTCATGATTCCCGTATAAAAAAATCATCTAAATTTTATGACTGATCTTGGAAGCCACATATGTGCTTTAGGAGTTTGAACATATAAATCCTTATTAGAGACTAATTTATAACCCTTTAAGATAGCTTTCCAACGCATCAATAATCACATCAATCCGATATGTGAATAGAAAGTTACGATTAAAATATTAAAGTATGTGCAAGCTATCTCCTAGCCAATTTCGGACTTAGACTTCTTACGGTTTCCTTTTGTGATTTTTTTCTTTTTTTTATTCTTGATCCAAATTGGTCTCAAACCCCATGGAATTCCTCATTTGAATTTGACTAGGCTTTGACTTGCTCTTTTATAAACTCTAAAATTAAACATAAAAATCTTCTTAGGAGTATCCTAAAGTAAATAGAAACTCAATTCAAGAATACACATTAATTTTTATGATCTGTATTTACATTTTAACATTTTAATCCAATAATAGGGTATTTAGAGTGCACTTTCATGCACTCATCAGGTATCAAAGCTTGATGGAAATTGATGTCTTAAAAGCTAGAATGCATGAGAATATCCATTATAGAATGGGGGCGACATGGATTAGTCGTCCAGAATCACAAAACAGATGCTGGCATGAGGACATAAGTTTGATCGAATCTAAGTTATGAATTTGGAGACTTTAAGAGGTGAGTTATCTTTTTGATATTTAAAGGTATCAACTTTGCAAATCATCAATAATGATTGCATATAAGGTTATAGCATGTGCGCAATTTGGAGAGCGACCTCTATCAGAACTTGAGGTTATAGATTGTGCAAGCTATAGGTATTACTTAAGGATATAGACTAGTCGAGATGGTTTTGGATCTACTAGAGAGCAATGTTTTAGATAAGATGTGTAAGCTTCTAGTTAGATAGTCACATCTGATCAAACCAAGGTAATAAGTACATATATATATGTATATATATACTCTGTTTCGTCTACTTGCTTTATTTACTTACCTTTTGGAGAATCTACCTTCTTCATTCAACTTGGTGAAGTCATTTCGAAGAAGCTAGTGGTATCTATGCAAGGTATCTTAGAACTATTTCGATGAACTGTTAGACTTATAACTACTGCATGACAACCTCCACTCTTTCTCGAAGAAGATTTGATTCTTTATAAGTCCTTTGGTGAAGTACGCATGTTGAGCTGAAGTATGATTCCATTCGTTAGGTCAGTTTTCTCCTATCCATAGGAAATATATGAATAAATTCTAGTTCTTGATCTTTATTCTTGTCTTAAGTCTTATCCTTGTAATGGGTTAATGCTAAATAGGGATTTCTAAGATTAAGATATTGGATCACCCTCTTAGCATCAAGTCTTAGCTATTATCGTGTTGATATTGTTGGTTGATGTGTAGGTGTGATGACCTGCTTTTATGTGTATTTTCACTGAAGGGTTGTTTTTAATTTAATTAATATATTAGTTTATTTATTTTAAATTATTGTATTTTAAATTGAGTTTAATTTATTTGATGTTGTGTTTAATTTATTTTAGTCGTTTTACGGTTTTTAATATCGTTTTCGGCAGATCGATTTTTTGGTTTCCGGAGTGAGGATTGGACCTCATTTCTTGCTTTTCTCTTTTTCTTTTTCTCTTTTTCCTTTTTCTTTTCTTCTTTTCTTTCCTTTCTTTCTTTTTCTTCTTTTTCCTTCCCGGTTTCTCTCTCCCCGCGCAGCTCTTCTTCCTTTTCTCCTTACCATTGCCGCCCCTTTGACTGCCCGGTGAGCCGCCGTCCGGCCACCGTGTAGTATACCACCCCCACCATTCTCTTTCCCTCCCACCAGAGATCATCTCCACCAATTTTTAGAGCCATCGGACCAGCCGTTAGCCGCCACGAGCCCCTGGAAGTCACGGCACCTGCTCTGTTTTTCCCCCTGTCGCCGGTTGCTTTCGTAGCCTAGAACTGCCGCTCGCCAGTGGCGTGGCCTACACCACCCACCTAGTTTTCTTCCCCTCTCACCGGTGAACATTCCCACCAAGATTCACCTCCATCTGAGCCACCGTTAGCCACCACGAGCTCCTTCAAGCCACACGGTTTTTCACCGATTCTGGTGTTGTCGCACCACCTCCGGCCACCATCTCTTCACAACTTCTTCCCCTACCTCTTGCCGACCTAAACCACCCATTTTTGGCCTTGATCCGTTGCTGGAGCAGCTCCCACGAGCTCAACTCTGATTTGAGCTTTTTCCGCTTCCTCCGCCATTTCCACCGCCAGCCATGGCCAAAACTCGTTTCCTTTAGCTTCATAAATATCTCAAGACCATTCCTTATCAATTTCGTGCCTTGGTTTGTCTCCGTTCGAAAGTGGGTAATTTATTACCCACGGCCACAGTGTAAATTACACTGTTACGTTGCTTTTCCTCCGCCGTTTGCAACACCGCGAGCTTTCAAAAAATACTGTATAGCACTGTAAGTATTTTTCAAACCCTAATTTTAGATTTAAATATATTTTGCTCATACAATAAATTATTTGCTGTTGGTTGGCTGATTCCAGACTGAGTCCGAGGAATTCGGGGGTCGGATGGATTGAGGACAGAGTTGCTTGATGTGTTGATTTGGATTGGTTGGTTGTCTTATGCCTTGAGGTTGCATTTATATTGCATTTATGCGCATTTGATTTTAATTGAGAAAATTGTGTTTTATTGGCGTAAATGGATTTCGGGTGCGTGTGTCTCACGAGCCCAAGCCGGGATGGGTTATTATCTCGGTGGAGCTCCTCTGGTCACTCGGGAGTGGATAATACTGAGTGACATCTTCTGGGTTGTCGCAGGGCGACGACCGAATTGCACGATATGGTAATGCTGTCGTGTCGACTCCGTGGTCCCTAGAGTGGCGGGGACTAGAGGATGGCCTGGCCAGGTACGCACTGGGCGTGAGTCTGGGCATCGCTCGTTTAGGTGTCACACGCGTAGTCGTTACCTACGGTTTGGCACAGAGCCAGGGTGTGCTGATGATCCCTAGGGGAGATCATGGTGCATGCATAATTGGATCGTTTTTATGGTTTTCAGATGCGGGCCATTTTCTGGGAAAGTGGTGAAGTTTGGTTTTGAGGTTTTTGATCCATTTTCTGGGAAAATGGTGGTTTGGGCCATTATCTAGGATAATGGCGAGGCTTGGTTTTAAGCGATATGTTTTTGTGGGCCAAATGGGTTTTTGGCGTGCGTGGAAAAATATGGTTTTACGGGACATGTGCATTGGTTTTTCTTTCATGCATATTGTTTGAGTTTTATATATTTTTATCTAGTGGTGTTTGGATTTTACTTACCTGCGGCACCATTTCTGGTACCGTAGATTTTGGTGTAGAGATCGAGGAAGAGAAGGAGGAGACTGAGCCCAAGGATGCGGCTCCGCTGGAGTTCTGAGTGGAGTTTATGTTTTGTATTTGGCTTTGAAATAATATTTTTGTTTTGTAATATTTTAATATGTATGTTTTGATCAGTTTTGTATTAAACTAAGAAAAGTTCTGGTACTTAGTTATATGACTTTGCTATCCGCTGCGTGTTTCTTCGTGCACAATTATTGCTTATACACTTGGCACACGTCGATAGGGTGGTGACCCGTGATGTCATCATCCGGACGTCTTAATTTTCCCGTGTTTGTGCGTGGGGATTTGGGGGCGTCACAGTAGGAGTGATTGGCACTAAGTTTCAAGGAATCATGAATTTTGACTAGCAATGTAGGAGATAATACGAGAATATGTGTGAAAGCTCATGGTTTTGGGAGATTGTCTATGTACTGCCAAGGTGTGGTAAGAGTTGACTCGGAAAGAGTGAATTTGGTTTAGAGAATGATGTCTCCATGGAACCTTTAGCTTTAGACATGTTAATAAGGTCACTAAGAGTACGTAACAGAAATGCATCCCCTTGTAATATGATGATTTGGGGAGTTTGTTTTAATGGATATTGAGGAAACTGTTTGCGATTTGGAGACCCTATTTCATTGGGAGATTGTTATGCCATAGGATGCATCGATGATTATTAAGGGTTAAGGTCATAGAAGCTTGCAGATAAGTAAAAGCAATTGAGATAATGGCTTGGATGCTAGTTTTTAGGCATCAATCATGAACAGTGTAATTTGAACTACAAGGCACCAATTCATAGGATCGCTGGATGTTGTGGATTAATTTGGTGGAATTAAAAGTTCTGATAATGTCTTTGGGGTTGTGAATGACACGAGGTATTGAAAAAAAAAATTTGATTGTGGTCTTGATCTGGGATTAGTGATACAAGGATAATCACATTATGAACTCTTGAGTGTGATTTTGTTTGGTCTCATTGTGACTAATGTCGATGAGATGCATAGTTTCCTTGGTTTCACAGGTTACTACTGAAGATTCATTGAAGGATTTTCTAAACTCTCTGATGGCATTGACTAGGAAGAATGCTAGTATGTTTGGAGCGAGAAGTGCAAGAAGACGTTCAAAACCTTAAGAGGAAGCTACCCACGCATTGGTTTTGGCTTTACCCAAACCTCATAAGCCTCACGTGGTATAAAGCGATGCCTTTAAGATGGGATTTGGATGTGTTCTAATGCAAGAAGGACAAGTAGTCGCTTATGCTTTGCGACAACTTACAAATAACGAACAAAATTATCCTACTCACAACCTACAATTAGCTGCAGTAGTTTTTGCATTGGAGATCTGGAGACATTACCTATATGGAGAAGTTATCCCGAAATTATGTTGAGGAAATAATTCGTTTGCACAGAGTGACAAAGTCTATAGTTTCATACAGGGATACAAGATTCACTTCATGTTTCTGGCAGAGCTTGCAAAAGAGAATGATGTACCATCCAAACAAGAATCACTTCAAAAGATTCCACGACAACAAGTGTTAGAGGTATGGATTCCCTCATAGTTAAGGTTTATTTTGAGTTTTCTCACGTGCCGATTTCGAGGATGAAATCTATTTTTAAGGAGGGAGGATGTGACATCCTAGATTTTCATGAGAGACCTCGTTCGTATTTCTTTTGGATTTATCTCTTTATGGATTATTTGGCTAAGTGTGGGAGGATTTCTTTAAGCCATTTTCCATTCTTAGTTGTTGGATTGGGTTTTAGAGTTTTAAGTCAAAGAGCCCAAAAGGGGGAAATAGAAGATTTAGGCCCATGGAATTTGGCCCTTAAGGATTTTGGCCATGGAAGGCCCAAGTTAACCCATTGGATAAGGAGGATGGGAATTTTTGGCCTTTTTAGAAAAGAACTCATCATTTGGAACTTAGGAAAGTAGCAAGTGTGACACTTGTCAAGCATGCTTGAAGGTTTCTAGAAGAAACTAAGGAGATGAAAAAGTGGTAGGATTAGGCATTCACTCAGGGCACACACCAATTTCACCTACCCACATGCCACATGTCTCACATGCACACCTCACATCTAGATACATTGAACCTAGATGTAAAAATGGATGAGAAAATGAGGGGACATGGTTTCGGTAACCCCATGTGACAACCCAAGCTTGGCTAAGTATGGTTCGATGATCCAAACCCTTGCCACCAGTGTCATGTGTCATACATGTGAGGCACTATGTATCTAGTCATGATAGTGGACTAAGGGGTAGAGAAAGAAGTGTGGGGAAGCCAAGGGATGACTTGCATGCTTACACCTAATCTTTTGGCTAAAATTCGAATTCCAAGATAGATGCTCTTGGAAAAGGAGCCTAGGAAAGATAAAAGTGGATTTTCTAGGTGATTTGCATGGGGAAACTGAAGGGACACAAGGAAATTTCAAATTTCTTAGCTTACACTCAACATATGTTCAGTTTTTACCATGTGTCAACCATGCAATGAGCTTCTAGAAGAAAAGATGAAGAGATGCATGAAAATTACCCTGTACCCCTAAGGTTTCGGCCACCACACTGCCACATAAGGAAGTGGGAGAGCCACCTAGGAAACATGCATAGGAAGAAGAAGCTTCTTACTTAGAGAAGAGTGAAAGATACACGGGAAAAAGGAAAAGATACTTGGGAAAAGGAAAAGGCACATGGGAAAAGGAAAAGATACATGGGAAAGGAAGGGATGCATGGGAAAAGGGAAGGATGCATGGGGAACACACACTCACATTCTACATGCCACTTGCCACTTGGCAAGCATGCACAAGTCTACAAGGCTTAAGCCTTGGGTTAAGATTTATCAAATGACAATTTTTCCCTAGAGATTCATTGAATCTAGGCCATTTGGAGGGGCAAGCCCAAGGAGCCTCAAAGGATTTCAAATTTTGGCAAGAGAGCCATGCCACTTTCCCCACGTTCATCAGTCATAGTGCCACTTGTCCCACATGCACCAGTCATGCCAATTGTCCTTCATGCAAATGGTTACTAACAACCAAAAGGATTTTTTTAGGGGAGTTCTATATAAAGGAGGAGGACCTACATGACCAAGGGCTTTTTCTTTTGCCATTTTAGGATTTTTCATGCTCTGAACCTCTCCACACTCTCTTACACAACCACTTGGAGATTTTCCCTACTTTTGTACATTTTCTTTCCAACCAAACAGGGTAAGCTTTACTCAAGGAGGTATTCTTGACATTAGCAAGTAGGAGACATGGTGAGGACTCGGTTTTCCTTGATTTTCTTCACCCACAACACATTTTCAACTCGAAGAAGGGATGGGGATCCCTAAAGGGTTCGAATATGGTGTAGCACACACGATTTAAACACCTTTTTCATGTGAAGCAAACTAGGACTTCCTAGAAATATTTGAAGCCAAAAATGGAGGGCACAAATCCTCCATGTAATTGGCCACCCTTGACTATTTCCACCATATCTCTTTGATTAGAATGAGAACATAGGGAAAATGAAAGGGTTTCTTGACTTAAAACCCTAGAGGCTGAATGGTCTAGTTTTGTTTGAGCCCTAGTGGTAACCCTAGAAACCCACACACTCAAGATCACAGATTACCCTCATTCTAACTACTTACACTTTGATTTAGAGCTTGCTACTCGTTTCTTTACATGGATTTTTGTAAGTATACATTCAACTTGCTCTTGGTTAATATTTGCATATATTTGTGTAAATCCTTTTATTGTTATTGTTGTTTTGATGTTTGCTTGAATATGCTTATATGAACTTGGAATATGAATATGTAATGAATGGTATGATTCATTTTAAAATGAAAATGGCAAGAATGTCCTTTGCACATTTCTGTTTTAAGGAAAACAATGTTGTTAATTTGTGATACTTGATGATTCGTCTATACCATGTGTTAGAGGTTTTGGATCTTAACCAAATGCTATGATTTCGTGCTTTGCTCCATTATGCTTTGATTTCTAAGTAATATGTTTAAAGTTTGGAGCATGATTTGGTGATGATTTTTCATGTTTTTATATCTATATGTTTCGGCCAAGGCTTAATTTCATAGTTCCATGTATGTATTTTGATATCTCATATGTTTTATGTTATCATACCATGAATCAAACATGTTATGCTTGGTTATTTCATGCATGGCATTTTATGTGTCATATGTCAAGTATAAGAATGTATGTCTTAAGTCTCATGTCACATGCATTTGGGAGAAGTGTTTTCAAAAGTGTTTGCAAGGAAAAGAGTCAAAAAGTTTTATCACGACCCCAAATGCTAGGACAGGGGATTGTCTTAGTGGAACTCCTCTATCCACTCTGGAGTGCTTAAGAATAGAGTGGTAAGTCAACAAAGAATTGTCGGCTTGCCTTGAAAGGATTCTTTTTAAAGGATGTCGGAGTAAAGTAGCACCTAACGCTAGTTGATTCAGCTGAAATATTGCATGTTTTAACTATTTAAAACCAATGTATTTTAAATTCTTCGTGACACTATTATTGGTTTTAGATGAAAAAATAGTTAATAAGCATAAATAAGAGTTGTGATTTTTAATTGATTGATATCATGTTTATGCTTAATTTTATAACTATATTTTAATGGGACAATATTTCCTCACATATATAGTCTATTTTTGATAATCTTCTTTTCTTTTAATTTGTATTTGAGTGCTATTTTTATCTCTTATTTTCAGCTCAAATAAAATTCACATGAGGGAAGTGGTGTACTTCAGCAGCTAAAAAAGAAAAGACGAAGATTTTTGGTGGAGTGTGAACGTAAGAAGCGGTAGCTTGTTGATGGCTTCCGTTGGTGCAGCTAAAGTAGACTTGATTGAAAGTGCTTAATCCTCCGATGCTGAAAACGTGGTAGTTGATAGTCAAGTATAATCTAATAAAGTTGATGACTTCGGTTGGTGCAGCTAATTTGGAGTAGAGTCTCGTTTGATGTCTTGAGTGAGCTGTGCTTAATTGATTAGAGAAGAGGGAAGTCGGCTGCTTCATTTCTTTATTATCCAGGAGGCGGCTAGCTGTAAAAAGTGGAGTGTGAATGTAATTAGAGGCAGCAAGCTGGGAGTTGTTCCAGTTTGAATTTTCGGTGGGATTATTTTTCTAAGAAGGAGTCGGTGGGTTGGTGAGACGTAGACGTTTGGAGTTTAGCTATTTAAAGATTGTTTTTCTTGCTAAAAAGAAAAAAAATAGGGAAGACGTGGGAAGAGACATAGAGAGAATTACGTGAAGGTTGTAGGCGATTGAGGTGAGTCGGCTGGATTAATTTGATTGGAGGGAGAGGGCAGGTTATGTGGGGGATAGAAGGGAGTTGAGGTGTGTTGGTCATGAGTAGAGAGGGAGAAAAGAGAGGGGTACGTGGTGGTAATTGAGGAAGCACCGAGTAGAGAATTATAGAGAGGGTGAGAAGAGATGTGCTTGAGTTGGCTGGATGTGAGAGAATTTATCTTACTGGGCAGCTTTAATTCTCTTGCAGGAATTGAGTTATGCTGGAATTGAAGGAAGAGTCAGTGGATGCTTTAGAGTTGAGGTAAGTCGGTGCTTGAGTCATTGAACAAGAGAGGTAGACGTGTGAGTTGAGAGAGAGAGACGTGTAGGGAGTGAGAATTGATTAAAAGGGGTAGGCTGGGATTGATGTACGTGGAAGTCTATAGAAAGGGAAGAGAGTGCACTGCCGTGTTTGACTTGGTTTTAGTGAGGTTTGAGTGAGGAGTCTTAATAGGTGAGTCGGTCAGCTGGGATTAAGGGAAATTTTTGGCAAGAAGTCGGTGCAGTAGGTACATGAGAGTTGAGAGAATTGGAGAGGTCTGTAGGCGAGAGAGAATTGGAGGGATGGATTAGAAGGGTGTCAGTGATTCATTGAAGAAGTCAGTGCTGGCTGAAATGTGTAGTCGATGGTCATGTATTATGTAAAGGGGGATGGAATTAAGGAGTGAATTGGTTATTTGTCAAAAGGGAGAAGTCGGCTGGAGCTGGGAATATTGTTTCCAAAGGAAAAAGATTGGGATTAGTTTGATTGCGTGGGATTTATTCCTCTGTATCAACTGGATTTCGAATTTTGTTATTTCTAAATTATTGCTCAGTATTTTTTATGTTTTATTTTTAGATTTCTAATGAAGAATATTTATGTGATTTCTATCGTACTTGTAATAAATATGTTTGGTTAAATTTTCATACTAAGGTTAGAGATGAATTTTAATAATTTAAATATTGTTTTCGGATCCACGTAAAATTTATTCTGCGAGCTTGATCGATTAAAGGATTTTATTATTGGATATTTTGATTATCTATATACTCATCTTGATTCATTGTGATTTTCGAATACAGTGAATGTTTGAGGAATCCTTGTGGTATTCAAATAGATTTGTAAATGTTTTAATCATCAATCGTTCACACTCAATCATAAGCGATTTTTTTTCTCGATCTTAAATGCTAAATCTTCCAATTAAACGGAATTATTATTCTAGTTTAATTGAAGTAAATCGATCGGAAACAATATCATAAATTATTAAACGGATCCTCGAAACCTTAGTCTTTCTCCATATTAATTCTTTTTATCATTTTAGTTTGATTCAGTTATTTTATCAATCTTCATTTGATTGCACGTTTCTTTTAGTAATTTTGTTTCATTGTCTGAATTTATTTTCTTTATCCCAAAAGTCAATCCCTGTGGATTCGATCCTGTAAGATACTACAACACCTGTATACTTGCAGGTAAAACTGCACTAAATTTTTGGTTCATTAATTTGAGTCAGAATTTAGGCGCACCAAGTTTTTGGCGCCGTTGCCGGGGATTGCAACGTGTGATAATTGTTTTTTAGAAAAGAACAGAATTTTTTTTTAATCTTTTGCTAATTGTTTTTCATATTCTTTTTGCAGGTACGATTTTTTACGGAAAACAGAGCATGTAACATTGCTTCCATATTCATACCATTTGGTAATCTCATTCCAAAATCTTTTTTTTTTCTTTTACTTTCTTGCTTGTTTTGCATTTTATTTTTACTTTTTGAATGTGCTCGATCCTCTATGATGAATGATCTCGTGGCAACGTGATCAAACGGGTAGATTGAGAAGAGAGGAAATTGTTTTAAAAGAATTGGTTGATACTTTGTCTGGTGATTCCAAAAATTCTCATTCTAATACCATGGCTGACAATCGTAGTGTTCACGACGAACAAGAAAATGAAGAGGCACAAAATAATTCGTCAATGAGAACTTTGCGCGAATATTTGTAGCCTACAAGGACAAGTACTCCATCTTGCATGATTTTTCCTATGAATATGGGAAATTTTGATTTAAAACCGGGAGTAATCTAATTACTTCCAAATTTTCATGGCTTAGATTCAGAAAGTCCTTATTTTCATCTAAAAGAATTTGAAGAAGTTTGTGCAACTTTACAAAACCAAACTATCAATGATGATGTTGTTAGATTAAAGTTGTTTCCATTCTCTTTGAAAGAAAAAGTTAAAAATTGGTTGAACTCCTTGAGACCAAGATCTATTGACACATGGCAAGAAATGCAAAGAGAATTTCTGAAAAAGTTTTTTCCTACTCATAGGACCAACACTCTTCGCAGAAATATTATGAATTTTTCTCAAAAGGAAAATGAAACATTTTTTCAGTGTTGGGAACATTTTAAAGAATTGTTGCTAACTTGCCCACATCATGGCTATGAGACTTGGCGCACCATTAGTTTTTTCTATGAAGGTTTAACATCTCAAATGCGTCAGTTTGTAGAAATGATGTGTAACGGTAATTTTTTAAATAAAGATCCTGATGACGCTTGGGATTATTTTGACCAGTTAGCTGAAAATGCCCAATCTTGGGATAACACAGATCGTTCTGATCGGTCAAATAAGCCCAAACTCAGTGCCATGTCTCAAGAAGGTATGTATGTTCTTAAAGGAAATGATGATGTGAATGCTAGGATAGCAAGTCTGACAAGAAAAGTCGAAGCCATGGAACTTAAGAAGGTAAATTCGGCTAAGGCCATTGAAAAAGAAGAAGAAAATTGTGGCATTTGTGAGATTAGTGGACACCTAACTCAGGATTGTCCAACAATCCCTGCTTTTAAAGAGGTGTTGCATGAACAAGCAAATGTCATGAATTCCTATAGGAGACCATTTTCCCCTTATTCAGAAACATATAATCTTGGATGGAGAAATCACCCCAATTTTAGTTGGAGGAATGAGTCTAATTCAAATCAAAATCCTCAAGGGCCATCTTCTTCTACTCCTTATGTGCCTCCACATAAGAAAACCCTTGAGGAGACATTATAGGCTTTTATGCAGGGACAAGCCAACATCAACACTCAGACAATGCAGGCCATTACTGAGATGAGAAGTTCTATTAGCGACTTGATCTCTGCATTACATGCTCAAGAAAAGGGTAAGTTTCCTGCTCAGCCTCAGCCGAATCCCAAAGGTAAGTTTGAGGTAAGAAATTCAAATCCTTCTGATTCAAAATTTGAACATGCCAAGTCCATCACCACTCTACGCAATGAAAAATAATTGATAAGAGTATTTCAACAATGAAAGTTGATGAGACCAACAACTCTTTAAATTTCAAGAGTGATGGTGAACTTGAGAAGGTTGAATTAGATATGCCTGTGAAAGCCCCAATACCTGCCCCATTTCCCCAAAGGTTGCAACATTCTCACAAGTTGGTTCAAAATGCTGATATTTTTGAAATTTTCAAACAAGTAAAAATCAACATTCCTTTGTTGGATGCAATCAAACAGATTCCATCGTATGCTAAATTTTTGAAAGATTTGTGCACAGTGAAGCGTACGATGAAGGTGCAGAAGAAGGCTTTTCTCACTGAGCAGGTAAGCGCCATCCTCCAGAACAATTCTCCACCAAAGTACAAAGACCCGGGTTGTCCAACAATTTCCTGCGTGATTGGAAATTTCAAAATTGAAAAAGCTTTACTTGACCTCGGAGCTAGTGTTAACCTCCTACCCTACTCGGTATATGAGCAGTTGGGTCTTGGTGAGCTTAAACCCACCAAGGTAACACTCCAACTTGCTGACCGTTCAATTAAAATACCGAGATGGATAGTTGAGGATGTGCTAGTTCAAGTAGGCAAATTTTATTTACCAGTGGATTTCATTGTTTTGGACACAGAACCTGTCTTTGATGTTTGCACTCAAATTCCTATAATTTTGGGTAGGCCGTTCCTTGTGACCTCAAATGCTTTAATAAATTGTAGGAATAGTGTGATGATAATTTCTTTTAGCAACATGACTTTGGAGTTGAATATTTTCAATATTTGTAAACAACCTGGTGATGATGATGATGTGCATGAAGTAAATCTGATCCAAACTCTTGTTCAAAATAAATTTGATTTGTCAAGTTTTTCTGACCCTCTTGAGGCTTGTTTGGTTCATGGTGCAAATTTTGATGATGATTTTGTGCTTGCATCTATGAATTTTTCGCTAGAATCTACTCCTATAATGGACACTGATAAATGGAGAACACGTTTTGAGGAATTACCACCTCATGATGTCGTGTCTTTCCCTTCAAGTGTGCAAACACCAAAACTTGACTTGAAACCTCTACCTGCTGATCTCAAATATGCATTTTAGGTCAAGCAGAGACATTACCAGTGGTCATTTCATCAAAACTGGATGAAATTCGGGAGAGCAAATTGATTGGTGTTCTCATTGAACACAAAGAGGCAATAGGATGGACCATAGCTGATATCAAAGGTATCAGTCCTTTGATTTGTACCCACAGGAATTATCTAGAGGACAATTCTAAACCCTCTAGAGAAATGCAGTGTGGACTGAACCCCAACATGAAAAAGGTTGTTAGAGCAGAGGTGTTAAAACTTCTGGATGTAGGGATCATTTACCCTATTTCTGACAGCAAATGAGTTAGTCCCACGCAAGTGGTACCCAAGAAATCTGGTATGACTGTAGTTAAGAATGCTGATAATGAACTGATTCCAACTAGAGTTACTACTGGTTGGCGTATGTGCATTGACTACAGAAAACTGAATTCTGTCACCAGAAAGGATCATTTTCCCCTACCATTCATGGATCAAATCATTGAACGTGTAGCAGGCCATAAATTCTATTGCTTCCTAGATGGTTATTCTGGATATAACCAAATTGAGATTGCTCCTGAAGATCAAGAAAAGACCACTTTTACATGTCCATTTGGTACCTTTGCATATCGAAGGATGCCATTCGGACTTTGTAATGCTCCTGCTACATTTCAATGATGCATGATGAGTATATTCAGTGACATGGTAGAGCGTTTCATTGAAATATTCATGGATGATTTTTCTATTTTTGGTGATTCATTTGATGAATGTTTGACTCATTTGGAAAGAGTGCTGATTAGATGCAAAGAAAAGAATTTGATTTTAAACTGGGAGAAGTGTCATTTTATGGTCACTCAAGGGATTGTTCTTGGTCACATTGTTTCTTCTCAAGGTTTTGAAGTGGACAAGGCCAAAATTGAATTAATTTCTAAATTGCCCATCCCAAAGAACATCAGGGATATCAGATCTTTTCTAGGTCATGCAGGTTTTTACAGGAGGTTCATTAAAGGCTTCAGCACAATTTCTAGACCTTTGTGCAATTTATTGTCAAAGGAAAATTCTTTTGTGTGGACTGATGATTGTGAGTTAGCTTTTACAAAGCTAAAAGGTATGTTGATTTCAGCCCCAATTATGCGATCACCTGATTGGAATTTACCATTTGAGATTATGTGTGATGCTAGTGATTATGCTGTTGGAGCTGTGTTGGGCCAACGTAAGGACAAAAAGCCTTGTGTTATTTATTATGCAAGTAGAACTTTAAACAGTGCTCAAGTGAATTATTCAACAACTGAAAAAGAGCTACTTGCAGTAATTTTTGCACTTGACAAATTTCGCTCTTATTTGATTGGATCTCAAAGTGTCATTTTTATTGATCATGCTGCGTTAAAGTACCTTTTAGCGAAAAAAGATGCAAAGCCCAGGTTGCTTAGATGGATCCTTTTGTTGCAAGAATTTGATTTGATAATCAAAGATAAAAAAGGAGTTGAGAATGTTGTTGCTGATTATCTGTCTAGACTTGTTCTTTCAAATTCCATAGAAACAGTTCCTATTAAAGACACATTTCCAGATGAGCAACTTTTTGGTATATCTCAAGTGCCATGGTACGCTGACATTGCTAATTTTCTTGCTACAGGTGAAATTCCTCACATTTGGACTCAACAAGATAAGAGGAAATTTTTTGTGGAGGTAAGAAAATTCTTTTGGGATGATTCATATCTGTTCAAATATTGCCCAGATCAGATAATTAGACGATGTATTCCCAATAACGAATTTCAAAGCGTGATAGCTTTTTGTCATTCTGGGGCATGTGGTGGCCATTTTTCTGGAAAGAAAACTGCTTTTAAAATTTTGCAATGTGGTTTCTATTGGCTTACCATTTTTAAGGACACCCATGAATTTTGTAAAACTTGTGAGCGTTGTCAAAAGTCAGGAGGTATTACCCGCCGGAGTATGATGCCATTAAATCCAATTTTGGTTGTTGAAATATTTGATTGTCGGGACATCGACTTCATGGGACCCTTCCCAGTTTCTTTTGGCAATCTCTATATTTTGGTAGCTGTGGATTATGTGTCCAAATGGATTGAAGTTGTTCCATGCAAAAACAATGATCACATTGTGGTACTGAAATTTTTGAAAGAAAATATTTTATCGAGGTTTGGAACACCTCGAGCCATTATCAGTTATGGGAGTAAACAATTTTGTAATAAACCTTTCGAGGCCTTAATGCGAAAATATGGTATTACTCATAAGGTTGCTACCCTTATCATCCACAAACAAGTGGCCAAGTTGAGGTATCTAATCAGGAGATCAAAAAAAGTTTAGAAAAGACGGTTAACCCAAGTCGCAAAGATTGGTCTTTACGACTAACCGATGCACTTTGGGCATACTGTACTGCTTTTAAAACCCCGATTGGTATGTCCCCATATCGACTCATTTTTGGAAATGCATGTCACTTACCTGTGGAATTGGAACACAAAGCTTATTGGGCAATCAAGCAATTTAATTTTGATATGGATAAAGCTTGCTCTCTTCGTAAGATTTAGCTTAATGAATTGGAAGAAATCAGGAATGAAGCTTACGAAAACTCTCACATTGCCAAGGAGAGAATGAAAATTTTTCATGACAAAAATATTTTTCGAAAATCTTTTGAGCCTTCCCAAAAAGTTTTGTTGTATAATTCAAGGCTTCATTTGTTTCCTGGCAAGCTTCGATCCCGATGGATTGGCCCCGTTATTTTAAAAACTATTTATCCTTTTGGGGCCATTGAAATAGAAAATCCAGAAAATGGTAATGTTTTTAAACTTAATGGACAAAGGTTGAAACCATTTTTGGATGATTTTACTCCAGAGGTTGAGTCCACTACTCTGGAGGATCCTGCTTATCAGAATTAATTTCTGATTCCTCATTATATATACCGTATTTGTTTTTCTTTCTTTTGCTTTTTATGTTTTTAACTTTGACAGAAATCTACTCCTTGTGTGCGCTCGAGTATCTCAGGTGACTTCTTTCCTTTATGTTTAATTATTTTTGTCTGAATATATGTTCTACAGTGTTTATCTTGCTCCAATTCATGCCTGTATAGCATACATCATCAAACATTCAATTGCCGAATATTGAGGACAATGTCACATTTAGTTGGGGGGAGGGTTTTCTGTTGAAAATTTATTAGTACCTAAAAAAAAAATCAAATAAAAATAACAATTAAAAATAAAAAAATTTGTGAGGTGCATTGAAACATAAATGATTAACACACACTTCTGGCATTTTTGTGAAATTTGAGTATTTTAGTGGAGTAGTTGAGTAGAATTATTTTGTGAAGATTTATTTTTAACCTTAAGCATAGAACATAACTTATGATGCATCATATTTTGTGGAGGAATGACTTGAAACACCGAGATGCGATATTTACAAAAATGAGAATTAGTATGATTTATATAGAATGAAGGGCAAGTTTTGAAAGAACATTTTGCACATGCTTACACTTGTAGTGTTCCTCATTAATGTTCATTGATTTAAAACAGGAGAAGTAAACTGCAGGACTACAGAGCCTTATACTATAAAAAAAAATATATAATTTAGGTAGACTAGTGGTAAGGGCTGACTTGTGGAAGTGTGGGTAGGCGCACATTCATAGGCCTGATTCCTCCATTTAAAAAAAAAAAATTCATGTAATTTTTCCTAAATAAAGGGCTAGAAACAGTTACCCAAAACTTTAGGGGTTGAATGTTCAACCTTTAAACAGAGTTGGCGTGAAAACTGCTAGTCCTTTAGGCTTTGAGATAGTTAGAATCAATAATGATTAATCTTAAGGTTGAAAAATCCTATGATAAATCATGCTTATTAGTGAGGAACACACACAGGTTTAGTCACACACATATATCCAAGTTCTGATACATTTGCCCCAATTCTATGTGAGCAGTTATTGAGACTTTCCTTGTGGATACAACTCCTGGTGTTGAGTGTCACGAATCAATTTTTTGTGAGAATTCAGAATTATGTTTGATTGTTTTTGTTTGAATTTTGAGCTTTATGCAATGTTCATCTCAATTAATTTTCACTATTTTGCTCAAGGATTAGCAAAAAGCTAGTTGGGGGGTGTGATTGAGCTGAAATATTGCATGTTTTAGCTATTTAAAACCAATGTATTTTAAATTTTTCGTGACACTATTATTGGTTTTAGATGGAAAAATAGTTAATAAGCATAAATACGAGTTGTGATTTTTAATTGATTGATATCATGTTTATGCTTAATTTTATAACTATAATTTAATGGGACAATATTTCCTCACATATATAGTCTATTTTTGATAATCTATTTTTCTTTTAATTTGTATTTGAGTGCTATTTTTATCTCTTATTTTTAGCTCAAATAAAATTCACATGAGGGAAGCGGTGTACTTTAGCAGCTAAAAAAGAAAAGACGAAGATTTTTGGTGGAGTGTGAACGTAAGAAGCGGTAGCTTGTTGATGGCTTCCGTTGGTGCAGCTAAAGTAGACTTGATTGAAAGTGCTTAATCCTCCGATGCTGAAAACGTGGTAGTTGATAGTCAAGTATAATCTAATAAAGTTGATGACTTCGGTTTGTGCAGCTAATTTGGAGTAGAGTCTCGTTTGATGTCTTGTGTGAGTTGTGCTTAATTGAATAGAGAAGAGGGAAGTCGGCTGCTTCATTTCTTTATTCTCCTGGAGGCGGCTAGCTGTAAAAAGTGGAGTGTGAATGTAATTAGAGGCAGCAAGCTGGGAGTTGTTCCAGTTTGAATTTTCGGTGGGATTATTTTTCTAAGGAGTCGGTGGGTTGGTGAGACGTAGACGTTTGGAGTTCAGCTATTTAAAGATTGTTTTTCTTGCTAAAAAGAAAAAAAGGAGGGAAGACGTGGGAAGAGACATAGAGAGAATTACGTGAAGGCTGTAGGCGATTGAGGTGAGTCGGCTGGATTAATTTGATTGGAGGGAGAGGGCAGGTAACATGGGGGATAGAAGGGAGTTGAGGTGTGTTGGTCATGAGTAGAGAGGGAGAAAGGAGAGGGGTACGTGGTGGTAATTGAGGAAGCATCGAGTAGCGAATTATAGAGAGGGTGAGAAGAGACGTGCTTGAGTTGGCTGGACGTGAGGGAATTTATTTTACTGGGCAGCTTTAATTCTCTTGCAAGAATTGAGTTATGCTGGAATTGAAGGAAGAGTCAGTGGATGCTTTAGAGTTGAGGTAAGTCGGTGCTTGAGTCATTGAACAAGAGAGGTAGACGTGTGAGTTGAGAGAGAGACGTGTAGGGAGTGAGAATTGATTAAAAGGAGTAGGTTAGGATTGATGTACGTGGAAGTCTATAGAAAGGGAAGAGAGTGCACTGCCGTGATTGACTTGGTTTGAGTGAGGTTTGAGTGAGGAGTCTTAATAGGTGAGTCGGTCAGCTGGGATTAAGAGAAATTTTTGGCAAGAAGTCGGTGCAGTAGGTACATGAGAGTTGAGAGAATTGGAGAGGTCTGTAGGCGAGAGAGAATTGGAGGGATGGATTAGAAGGGTGTTAGTGATTCATTGAAGAAGTCGGTGCTGGCTGAAATGTGTAGTCGGTGGTCATGTATTACGTAAAGGGGGATGGAATTAAGGAGTGAATTGGTCTTTGTCAAAAGGGAGAAGTCGGCTGGAGCTGGGAATATTGTTTCCAAAGGAAAAAGATTGGGATTAGTTTGATTGCGTGGGATTTATTCCTCTGTATCAACTGGATTTCAAATTTTGTTATTTCTAAATTATTGCTCAGTATTTTTTATGTTTTATTTTTAGTTTTCTAATGAAGAATATTTATGTGATTTCTATCGTACTTGTAATAAATATGTTTGGCTAAATTTTCATACTAAGGTTAGAGATGAAGTTTAATAATTTAAATATTGTTTTCGGATCCACGTAAAATTTATTCTGCGAGCTTGATCGATTGAAGGATTTTATTATTGGATATTTTGATTATCTATATACTCATCTTGATTATTGTGATTTCTAAATACAGTGAATGCTTGAGGAATCCCTGTGGTATTCAAATAGATTTGTAAATGTTTTAATCATCAATCATTCACGCTCAATCATAAGCAATTTTTTTTATTGATCTTAAATGCTAAATCTTCCAATTAAACGGAATCATTATTCTAGTTTAATTGAAGTAAATCGATTGGAAATAATATCATAAATTATTAAATGGATCCTCGAAACCTTAGTCTTTCTCCATATTAATTCATTTTATCATTTTAGTTTGATTCAGTTATTTTATCAATCTTCATTTGATTGCACGTTTCTTTTAGTAATTTCGTTTCATTGTCTGAATTTATTTTCTTTATCACAAAAGTCAATCCCTGTGGATTCGGTCCTGTAAGATACTACAACACCTGTATACTTGCAGGTAAAACTGCACTAAATTTTTTGTTCATTAATTTGAGTCAGAATTTAGGCACATCACTAGTGGGTGCCATGAATAAAGTAAGTAACTCGATGAAGTACTGTCATGTTACTATGATAAGAATATGTTTAAGACGTATTCACCGTGTATGGACCGTTGGTGGTGTGGTAACTAGTAGGAACACACAATGCATAGAGGAGCCGTGATGTATCCACATGTGTTATAAGAACAAGGCAATGCACCTACATGATATAATATGGATCACATGATATGAATCATATGATATGATATGATATGTTCTGGATCACGTGATTAAACAAGATGCGAATGATGACAAAAGTATGCTTTCCAAAAAGTCAAGGAATTCTATTACATGTCTTCTGAAAAAGGTCAAGTGCATAAGTTAAGTCTTCAGTCATGTCATGTGTCAAGTACATGTGCACGCATGCATTCTATGGTTTGCCACTTGTATGCTTATGTTAATCATGGTATGTTGTGTGCATACTTGTTGAGATTTATCGAAATCTCTTTGTGGTAGTTTCCACTACCATTCCCCACCCGGAATGGTAGAAGTTGTGGCAGGACCAAGAGTAGTGAGTTAGGATGATGATGCTCAACTTAGAGAATGAATGGATTTAGTCATGACCTACTTAGAGGTAGCTGAGATTAGAAGGATGCCTTAACGGTTTCCTTTGTTAAGGCCTTTTGGACAAAACTTGTTATGTTAATGTGCAACAAGGAGTTTGATACTTCATTACTGAGAAGTATGATTTTAAAAAGTTATGAATGAGGTTGGGATATTAGTTTTATTCTTGTACAACATTTTATGAGATAACTTATTCTGCTGCGATTTATTGCATACTACTAGAGAGATTATAAGAGCACGTATCTTCAATATCATGTATGAGGGGTATGTAGTCTTATGTTGCATGTCCCAACGCTTCAGTCACCATCCAATCCCAAGATGGTACTAGGGGCATCACAAAGATCTTTCCTCTTCCATGCACATTCCCTAGGTAACTCTCCCACTACCCTATGCTTCCTCAAAACCCTAATACAACATGTGGCAAGTGAATGGGAGTGGTGACCAAAAAAGTGAGCGTAGGTTTGTCCTTTCATGTGGTTGTCTCTTTTCAAATCTTCTAGAAGATCTTAGCATGGTTGACAAGTGTCACATTCTTAAGAAAACCCTAGGATGGGTGTATGTGATGGAAAACCGAACCATCCTCTTTGTCCCTTGGCTTTCCCCACAAATCCTTCTTGGAAATCCCCTTGGTCTTCCCTAGGCACCATTTCCCTGTGGATATCTCTTGGAAATTGAAAGGGTGCCAATCTAGAAGGTGCTAGGCATGTGGGGGGGCTTGGCCAAGTGCCTCTTGGTTTTCCCCTATGCATCTCAGCATTTCACTCTTCTAGAAACATCCTTGTATGAGTGACAAATAGCAACACTACTAGGGTTAGGTGTGTAAGCCTTCCCTTGGGATTCCCAACACCCTTCTCTCCACCTTAGCCCATTATTAAGACTAGATACAGTTAGGATTTGAATCATGGGCTAAAATCCAAATGGGTTTGGGCTTTCCTTATGGGCCGAATTACACTAAGGGTTCTCTCTCTTTGTTTTTTTTTTTTTTTTAGGGCTAAAATTTTCTTTTGGGCTCAAATTCACAATTAATCTTCTAAGGCCTCTTCTTCCCTTAAATCACTAGGGCCCTCAATTACTAAAGGCTTCTAAAAATAAACTATGGCTCATGCTTCACCATATCAGGTTATCAAAACTCCTTTGGATTCTTCCGCCTTTTCTACTACAAACAGCAAGTAGGTAGTCGCATCTTCTACTCTTGGTGGCTCTTGTCAATTTTTCTTTCCTTGGGCTATCTATTGTCACAAGACCTCCGTTATTTAGCAGATTGCTTTTGCTATAGCTTGTCCTCCTTCCAATGGAGGATTCCCTTCCTCCCCATTCTCGGGTCCTTGAGGAATTTTCATCACGTCTCCCTCAAGCCATGAGCTTTTCTTTTTCCTTAAAAGCATAAAGTTCACATCCATCAATTTCTACCTTTAAACATAATAGCCATGGTTTTTATCACTGCCTATGAGCAAGTATAACTTCACCCTATGATGTGAACCCCAATCGACTCGCTTTGAGACCCAACAACAATATTGGAAAAACAAACCCAAGAACGCCAAACTCAAGTCTATGGATGGAGAATTTAGACCCGTTGAGAACTCGTTTCAAGAACCTAGATTATATCAAAATCTAGACCCGTTGAAATCCCGTCTCAAGAACCCAAATTACGAGGAGGAACGCCACAAAGGTTGTGATTTACCTTTGATAAGTTCAAGAGTTCAATTAAGAACAAGAGGAGAAAACTCACTCACAATTAAAATTTGAAATAAAATAATGTCTTGCCTCTCAAATGAGGCTATAAGTGCCTTAAATAAACAATTCCCAAAACCCTAAAGGAATAGTGCCGCGGGTACTGTAGCGTGAACAGTGCCGCGCTACAGTAACTTCTAAAACCCTAGTTCACATAAATTAATAACTTTCCAAATATGCCCTTGGCCAAAATACAAGACCTTCCCAAAAACCCTAGTTCATTAGAAATAAGACATATGGGCTAGACATCTCCCAAGCCCAATTATTCTAGAATAATTCCTTTGACTAATAAAATAAGCCATTTCAATGAAATAAATAAGTCCATGGTCTTTAATAACAATCGGCTCAAGTCGTGTCTTCCATAGCTTGGATCAAGTGGATCAAAACTGGTTCTCATTCTTTCAAGCCCATCATGTGTGTTGGGCTCTTGCTAGTTTCATCCCAATTGGATTACACCAATTCTTGCATTGCTCCCTTAATCTTCGTGGCTCTTAATCTTGTAATTGATCCTTAAGACTTGATCTGCCTTGGGGCCCATCATTCCCCCTCTCCTCAAAAGGATTCGACCTCGAATCTCCACCTGGATCAAAGGGAAAAAGATTAGTAATATTGAAAATAGCAAACACATGATACATACCTCGAAGATCCACGAGATATGAAATATCATTAATGTTATCAAGAATTTGGAAATGTCCATCCAAGCTACTTCTGTCATCCACAAACAAAAGTATCAGAGTTAAATAATTATGTGGATTAAAATCATAAACAACTTCAAAAGGAGAATATGAAGTAGTAGTATGCAAGGTCCTATTATATGCAAACTCTTTAAATGGCAAACAATCCTCCCAAGTTTTTAAATTCTTATGAAGAATAGTGCATAAGAGCTGAGTATTAGAAACAATACTCCTAGGTACACCATGAAGTCGCACTATCTCCCTGAAAAATAAGTTAGCTATGTTTGTGGTATCATCAATTTTATGACATGGAATGAAATGTGACATTTTGCTAAATCTATGCACAACCACAAAAATAGAATCTCTACCCCTTTTAGTTGTACGCAGCCCCAAAACAAAGTCTATAGATATGCCTACCAATGGTTTACTAGGAACGGGTAAAGGTGTATACAACCAATGTGGCAAAACCTTAGACTTGGCCTTCCTACATGTAATGCACATGCCACAAATGCAATTGACGTCTCTTTTCATCTTAGGCCAAAAGAAATGTTCATCCAATAATTCAATGAAAGGCAAATGATACTCCCACAAATGTTCATGAGACACATCTAAAGTTTTCTTTGCACCAAAATGACCATTCCAATTATATGCAAACTCAATGAATGGTAAGTAGTACTCCCACCAATGGTCATCCAACACGTCTAAAATTCCCTTTATATCAAAATTTCCCAACAGACCACATCCATGCACAAGCAACTCACGCATAAGACTAGTAGGCACACAAAGTATTTTCTCTCTAAACAAGTACCAATATAGTCTATATAAATAAGAAAACGATGCTTTCTTACGTACTCCATACACACTAGCCAAGCCATCATCATTAACAAACAAGTTCTTATCGTATTCAAGTCTCAATAACTTTGCATCCAAAATGAAGATAAGGACATACCTTCTTGATAATGCATCAAACAGAAGATTTTCCTAACCATGTGTGTATTTGATTTCATGAGGAAAAGTCTCAATACATTCCTCCCACTTAGCATGCATTCTAGTCAACAACTTACCTTGTCCCTTCAAGTGTATCAAGGACTCATGTTCTTGAAAGAGAGGTCGGTTAGTAATTGTCGCACCCGGCACAAAATCAATATAATGCTCTATCTCTCTAATAGGTGGCAATCCACTAAACACACCAGTAGGAATCATGATCTTATATCCCTGCAACAAAGAAACAACAATACTAGGCAAAGGTACGTTAAGTTCGTTAGTATTAAAACTTGCCTTAGCATAAAAACTCACTTTTCTTTTTGTTTTCCTCTCATTTTCTGCACTATCTCTTCTCTTTTCACTCTCTCTTTTTTCTTCAGTCTCTTTACTCTTTTCACTCTCCTTTTTCTTTTCACTTTCTTTTTCCTTTTCACTCTCTATTTCCTTTTCACTCTCTGTTTTTTCTTCACTCTCTCCTTCTCTTGAAGTTTTGGCCTCACTATTTCTTCTTTTCTCAATCTCATTTTCACTCTTTCTTTTTTCATCAATCTCACTTTCTCTCTGTTTTTTTTATCAACTTCACTTTCTTTCTTTCTTTTTTGATCGACCTCACTTTTCAACTTGAATTGGTCCTCATGGACCTGTGTTGGAGTTAAAGGAGCAAGTTTGATTCTTTTTCCATCCTTTTCAAAGCTGTACATGTTTCTAAACCCATCATAGATCACTCTCCTATCACACTGCCACGGCCTCCACAACAAAATATGGCCAATATGCATAGGCACTACATCACAAAGTACCTCATCCTTGTACCTCCCAATTGAAAAAGAAACTAGCACTTGCTTATTTATTTTAACCTCCCCACAATTATTCAACCACTGCAACTTGTATGGTCTAGGGTGTTTCAAAGTAGGTAAATTCAATTTCTCAACTAAAGTAGTGCTAGCAACATTAGTACAACTCCCTCCATCAATAATCATACTACATACCTTGTTGTTGATGTGACATCTAGTACGAAAAATGTTTTCTCTTTGCTGCTCTATACCATCCATCTTAAATTCTGTATTGGGAGCACGCCTAACAACAAGAGACTCGCCATACTCTTCATTCTTATTGTACCTATTCTCAATACTAGGCTCACGTCTCCTCCTATCTCTTCCACTTTGTAAATTTATAATCAATGCACCTTGTTGTTCCATCTTATCCCTCACTTCCCCCAACTTCAAATTTAACCTTTCAAATTTTTGTTGCATGGACTGCAGCAAAAAGAATGAATTGTCTGACATCCCCTTTAGTTATGAGTCACTTTAATGAGACATCGTATGTGCTGCACAAAAAAAAATGTTAGTGGAAAAAGACCTCACACGCTCTCCCTCACGTGTTTACACTCAAATAATGACACTCCACTCGTGTTTCACTCTTAATTGGCTTTTTCCCGATAATGATCTCACACTCTCTTGCCTTTTACCTCAAGAGTTTTCACACTCAAGTTCTAAAAGAACTAATTAAACAAAATCAAGACAAAGCAACCTTGTTTAATCCCAACTTGCAATTAGCTCCAAGAAACAAGAACAAGAGAAACACGGAAGGAACAACAATGACACGAGAATCAAGGAAATTATACGAGGGAAAGAGTAATTACAAAACAAGACACCAACTAGAAAAAATGTATTCAGCCCCTTTAAAGATAACGCTCAATCAATGCCAAACGACTCAATTTCATATGGCAAAGTATTTCAAACAATTATACCCAAAATCATTTTCTTTCTCTTTTTTTTTTCAAATTTTGGATTTTTTATTTTTTGCCTTTTTTTTTCGATTTTTTTTTTCTTTCTTTTCTTTTCCTTTCCTTTTTTTTTTCTCAACAATTCAACCACAAACAGAAATATTCAATTGTGATAATGAAACAATTGAATTCAAACACATACAAATTGATAAGGAAATAGAAGGGAATCAATGAAACCCTAGAAATTTCAAACCCTAGATGGTGCAAATTTTGACAGCTCTCAAACAAGGAATTTAGCCACCCTATGATGATGAACATGAAACCCAAAAGATAGAATAATTTGGCAGTCCTAGGAAATTTGAATTTCTGCACTTTTTTTTTTTGTGCAACCCTAGAACAATGAAGCTCTAGAATTAACGATACAATAAATAAAGATAGAATCAGACCTGATTGGAAACCTTGCTCTGAATACCAAATAATGTGAACCCCAATCGACTCGCTTTGAGACCCAACAACAATATTGGAAAAACAAACACAAGAACGCCAAACTCAAGTCTATGGATGGAGAATTTAGACCCGTTGAGAACTCGTTTCAAGAACCTAGATTATATCAAAATCTAGACCCGTTGAAATCCCGTCTCAAGAACCCAAATTACGAGGAGGAACGCCACAAAGGTTGTGATTTACCTTTGATAAGTTCAAGAGTTCAATTAAGAACAAGAGGAGAAAACTCACTCACAATTAAAATTTGAAATAAAATAATGTCTTGCCTCTCAAATGAGGCTACAAGTGCCTTAAATAAACAATTCCCAAAACCCTAAAGGAATAGTGCCGCGGGTACTGTAGCGTGAACAGTGCCGCGCTACAGTAACTTCTAAAACCCTAGTTCACATAAATTAATAACTTTTCAAATATGCCCTTGGCCAAAATACAAGGCCTTCCCAAAAACCCTAGTTCATTAGAAATAAGACATATGGGCTAGACATCTCCCAAGCCCAATTATTCTAGAATAATTCCTTTGACTAATAAAATAAGCCATTTCAATGAAATAAATAAATCCATGGTCTTTAATAACAATCGGCTCAAGTCGTGTCTTCCATAGCTTGGATCAAGTGGATCAAAACCGGTTCTCATTCTTTCAAGCCCATCATGTGTGTTGGGCTCTTGCTAGTTTCATCCAAATTGGATTGCACCAATTCTTGCATTGCTCCATTAATCTTCGTGGCTCTTAATCTTGTAATTGATCCTTAAGACTTGATCTGCCTTGGGGCCCATCACCCTATAAGCTACAAAGATTCAAGCCTAATAATTGAGAGATTCAAGCCTAGCTTTTCATTCCATTTCCCTAGGACAACTGTGGGTTTACCTAGAGACATAATTTTTCTAATACCATCATTTGTGATGCCCCCCGCTTTAGATTCGATCAATTTATAAATGCATTTTATAAATTGTTTATTTCCATATGCAATATTTATAGCGGAAAAATTAAAAAACAATCAAAGGTTGAGCAATTTAGTATGGTACAAACTAAACATCTTTAAATCCCAAATAATTGTTTCAAAAAGATCTCCCAAATACAAAATAAGGGTTTTTAAACCACAAAACCTTTTCCCAAATGTACCATCAAAATGTGTTATGAACCCAAAATATCCAAAACATATTGTTCTTTATGTATGTAGAAGACATCCTAATGCCCCTTATCATTTTCGGAGATCTCTTGGAGGTCCTTAAAGAGCTTTAGTAGTTCGCATATAAAATTTTTAAAGACTCTAACCACTCCACTATCGTTGGGTTCGCAGGGCGCTTGGGGCTTCCTTAATTTCCAAGGGAACCTTGCACTTGCATTTCCCAATATCGTTGTCTTCTAGTCCTGTTACAACTTCTACAAACTTTGGAATGGTAGTGAAAACTACCACAATGAAATTTCAAGAAATCCCAGCAAACTAAACCAACAACATTCATAGAGATAACATAAGCATGTTGATCGGTGCAAGACTGCAAGTGCATAGTATCGTAGTTTTATAGTAAAGTGATGAGAAGAGTATCATCCTCAGGGATTGGTAACTTACTTTTGACAAATACCAAAATTAAACAAATCTCAACTTTATTTGGAAAAGTCTTAGACTTTTGTAATTGCAATTTGAAATGAAATCAATTCAAAAAAATTTTTCAAAGGAAATGAAAGTTGTTGGATGATCAAATTAATGAGAAAAAAAAGAACTTTTAGGAAATTGATTTCACTTAATCTCTCACTATACTTTTCTTATCTAACTAATTTAATTTAATTCTCTCAGTTTGTTAGCAAAATCTCCAAACTCATCTAAAAGCTTCTTTCGATAGTCAATCGGGCATATTCTTGAAAATCATTTTACACAAGAGTATGCAAATTAATGAAGCAAGAGAGCATTAAGACCAACGATTTTAAGACTATATAGGTTCATATAATTCTTTCGATCTCTATATTTACCTATGTTGAAATATCTAAGTTCTATCCTATAATTCTCTCTTTTGATAGCAAATCACAATATCAAAATTATTTAATTAATGACCAGTCACTTAGAAGCAATAAGCTCAAAATAAACCAGATAAACATAGAAGAGAATTACTTCAAATTAGCATAGAAAAGCAAGCATAATTTGCAACTAGATTACATCGTTTTTCTAGAATAAAAAAAATAACAATGCTACAGGTACACGGCCATGCGTACCCTTTGCGGAATCTGCTGACGTGGCATCATGCCACGTCAGCCAATAAAAAAAAAAAAAAAGGGCGGAATGCTTTTTCGATTTAGGAGATTTGAAACCCAAACACATTTCTGTTTTTAGAAACCCAGAACTCCACGTTCAGCGATAACCCAAGGGTTCTACCACACTAACGTCGCCGTCGCCGTCGCCGTCAATTCTGTAGAAGAGCAGATTGTTCAGGTATTCCGTTAGCTTGGTTTAACTAGATTTTTGTATAACTTCCGGAGATCAGGCACTTACATTATGCAACCTAGTCATCCTTTAATGGGATTGATTGGTCTCATGGTGTTCTCGGGTTAGTAGAAGATATTGTATGCTTTTGGCTAAATTCCATTTACAGAAGAAGCTGAACTGTTTTTCTGGGACTTTTATTTGAAAATCCAATGAGTTGATGTAAGTAGCAGTGTGAGTGTCTGATTTCAGCACCAACCACTGGCTAGTAGGCATCTTGTGACAAATCCGAAACCTCTGTTTTGCCTTTGTTATCCTCTCATCTTGCAATAGACATGCACTCATTCAATATAACTTGGTCTTGTTGAAAAATTTCCGTTCCTTGAAAAAGAAGGGGGGATCTCTTTTAATGGGTTCATAGATGTAGAAACTCTCGATTGAGGTTACCAAAAGTGGAAAGTTTCGTTGGTCTTTTCCTTCGATTGCCAGCAAGCAAACTAATGACTTATATGTGTGAGGGTGAAATTTAAGACTATTGGCTTTAGTAAGTCAGATTTCAAGTCTGAAGGGGAGGTGTATTTTATTTGTGATTTTTTATTTCTTGTTCAACAACTTGGTATGAGTGTGCTGAAATGTAAAGTTCATGACTTCATGCTGTACCGCTTTCTCTGTCCCTTATTGGACTCATATGTATTGAATTGCTCTATGTTCTGTGCAGACAACATTTCTATACTAAAGAGAAAAGATACTAATATCACAGAGTTTATATAAATTGTAACTAGTAATCTGATGACATTTATGCGTATCTTTTGTTGAATATAAGTTTCAAGTGATCTATCCTAACATAGCTAACATGCACGGGTTGTTGGAGTTGCTAATCTTGGACATTTTGGGCATTTTCTGTATATAACTCCGGACAAAATTTTCAAGGGCAAGAGGGATTAAAAAATAGTAGCATTTTTTTAGTTAGATGAAATAAGACGGACAGTATTGACCCAACCTTCTGTAGTGAATGAAGGTCGTGTTTTTGGCATGGACATGGATAAAATGGCTGTACTTGATTTATTGTAGACTCGAAAATCATGGAAAAAGGGGAAGAACACTCAGCGCCGTTAACACCATCCAGCTCAAATCTCCCAACCACGGTGTGTTAAATTTTTTAAAAACTTGTATGACTACATTGGGTTGATATCCAAGCAAAACAGTACATGAATAACTTGTGTAATAACATGGTAGGGCATACCGTCAACTTCTGTAAGCTTCAGAAATTACATGCACATGCACGGTTACTATGGGGAACTTCCGACGTGGTCACCTCTAATGCAACAGCCAGATGGCTACCAATATCCATGGAATATTCAACAGGTGATACAAATGTTTTGTTGAATTTTTATAAAATTTTTGGTTTATTTTTCAGATTAATGTCATGTACATTTAGTAATATTTAACTTCTTGTTTTTAGCCCAATGATGGTTACCCAACTCCTGTCATGACTACTGCATCCGCCGCAAGCGAAAGAGGTGATATAGAAGACTCCTCTCCCAATTGGGCTGAAACTGAGCGCCCATCTACCTCCGCTAGAGTTGAAGAAAGCAACAAAGATAGACCCAAGGATTCGATGGAAACTGAGGATAGAATAAACGAGGCAGGTCAGTTAGATGATGAGGTTGGTGGTGACACAATTGAGGAGCCCAAGCCGAAGATGGAGTTTAATTCTTTTGAAGAAGTAATGACTTATTACAAGCAGTATGCTAAGAATATTGGGTTTGGGGTAATGACAAGAAGGACTGAGAAGGGAGATGATGGGACTGTCAGATATGCCACCCTCGGCTGTGCCCGTGGTGGGAAAGCCCGTAATAGGACGTTGAATGTTGCCAGGCCACGGCCGACAGGAAAAACGGAGTGTAAGTCGAAGATTAATGTCTTAAAGGTAGATGGAAAGTATCAGTTGACAACAGTTAATAACATTCATAACCACGGCCTCAGTCCAAAAAAATCTCGTTTCTTTCGATGTAACAGAGAAGTTAGTGACTCTGTAAAAAGAGTCTTAGATACAAATGATATAGCTGGAATCCGAATGAATAAGAGTTTCGGATCTCTTGTCGTTGGCGCAGGAGGTTTTGAAAACCTACCGTTTTTGGAAAAGGATTGTTGGAATTACATCGATAAGGCAAGACATTTACGACTTGGCGCTGGTGGTGCTGGAGCCCTTCAAGAATATTTTGAACGGATGCAATACAAGAATCCTGGGTTTTTTGCATCGATGGATTTAGATGACGACGGGAGGTTAAAGAATGTCTTTTGGGCAGACCCCGTAGTAGGGCAGCCTATGAAGATTTCGGTGATGTGGTTACATTCGACACCACATATCTGACGAATAGATATGGGATGCCATTTGCACCATTTGTTGGTGTAAACCACCACGGCCAGTCAATTCTTTTGGGAGCAGGATTGATATCCTGTGAGGATACGGCCACGTTTGTGTGGTTATTCAAGACCTGGTTACAGTGTATGGATGGTATAGCTCCTAGAGCTATTATCACAGATCAGGACAGAGCAATGAAGAATGCTATTGCTATTGTCTTTCCACAGAGTCGACATCGATTTTGTTTGTGGCATATACTCAAAAAAGTCCCTGAAAAGCTTTCCTCCTATTCTGCCTACAAAAGTGGGATGAAAAATGATTTGATGAAATGCGTGTATGACACCCAAAATGTTGAAGAGTTTGAAAGTTCTTGGGAGCAATTAATTAGCACTTACAAGTTGGAGGAGAATGCTTGGTTGAAAAGTTTATACATTGAGCGCAAGCATTGGGTACCGGCATTCTTGAAAGATTCTTTTTGGGCGGGGATGAGTACAACGCAGCGAAGCGAGAGCATGAATGCTTTTTTTGATGGTTATGTTCATGCGAAGACAAACTTGAAAGAGTTTGTCGACCAGTTTGACAACGCATTGAAGAAGAAAATTGAGAATGAAAATAACGCTGACTTTCACTCGTTTAGCGTGACCATTCCCTGCATCTCTAGATCTCCGATCGAAAAGAAGTTTCAAGAATTATACACGAATTCAAAATTCAGGGAAGTCCAGCGAGAACTGCAATGTCTAATAGATTTGAGCCCAGAATTACTTAAGAGAGATGGTGGTGTCAAGACGTATCTTGTAGAGGATGAAGTTCATGTGGAAGAGTTCACTAAGCTAGTTACATATTCAGTGGACTTTAGTGAAGTGGATACATCTGCAAAGTGTTCGTGTGGGCTGTTTCAGATGAGGGGTATACTGTGCAGGCATATTTTGGTTGTATTTAAATGTAATGGTATAAAATTTTTGCCAAATCAGTATATTTTAGACAGATGGAGGAAGGACATTAAGAGGCGGTACACGTTAATCGACAGCAGCTATGCCGAAGGGGCTCAGCGAGCAGATGCTAACAGATATTCTACTCTGTTGAATAAATGTTATAAGATGATTACGCACGCTGCGGATTCGAGAAAACATACTGAGGATGCAACACAGAAGTTGGAGGCAATGATTGAGTTATATAGTGAGAACCAAGAACCTCCATCAAGAACATGCACGGGTTCCAATAACGTTCCATCGAGACCGAATGCAACTACATGTGCGGGTTCAGATAAAGTACTCAGTCCGCTGGTAGTAAGAGGGAAAGGCAGACCACCATCTCTGAGGAGAGCATCGACCATGGAAAAAGAGATAAGGAAAGTTAAGGCGAAGGCCAAGAATGCAACAGTCAAGGGAAAACGTAAACAGGTACTTCACTATGATTGACTACAAATAAATATACTTTTCTTGATGGTTGAAGTAAGTTATTAATGCACATTTTTTTTATGTCTTATGTTACTTGTTTTATTTTAGAGAGATGAAGGAGATGCACCATTATCGGACACTTGCAGAAATTTATTTGGCCCGTCAGATAAAGATATTTGTGATGTTGGATTGTCGTAGGTATATGAGCTTGTAGAGCTAAGTAAAAGCTCAATGTGCTAGGTTATTTGAGAAAAATTATCTTTTTCGACAATTTTTAAACGTTTGTTATGCTATGATGACCAGCTTGTTGAAGACAGCTCAATTCTTGAAAAATGTCGAACCCAGCGCCAAGAATCACAAATCGGGAGTCAAGAAATGGTAATTTTGCTACATTTATTTTGGCACTAGTAATATTGAAGTAATATGGTTACTTAAGATAACCAACACATATTACTCCTTGCAGATGTTCCTTGAGTTGGATGGATCACAACCGGTGGATGGTAGGTGACTTGTTAGAAATTTTATTGGTAACAAGTGAAGTTGGTACTTAGCATGCTTCGGCCACTTGAAAGAGTTTTGAAAGGTTTAATATGCACATTCTTAATTTAAAGTATTGTATGAACTTAATTTAATTGATAGAATCTTAGATGACATTATTATTTGTAAATAATAATGATTATTTATACATATACAAATGTTGTTAGTTTTGGTATAAAATATTTATGGGATTTTGAGAAATTGAGATATGAAAGGAAGCATAAATATTGAGATATGTAATTTTTCGTACTTGGGAGCCATTCGGATCTCTTGTTATTGTGACAGTTTGGGTATGTTCTTTTTCAAAGTTGTAATTAGTGACTCTGTTGTGCAGCTGCTGATTCATGACCCCACAAAGGGCGGCAGTATACAACATTTACATATACAAATGCCCACAGCCAGCATTCACTAATCCCATGTAACGGTATAAAAGGAAGTTATGCCATGTTGCCTGGGGGAAATCCCGTTTGAAAGAGTTTTGAGTAAAAGGTTGTAGTCTATGAGGCAGGTCTATGAGAAGCACAAATGTTAATTGTAATGTCGGATTCGCACCTATGAAAAGTTGGGATGTTTATTCACTAACTTGTGTAATGAATTTACATGAGGTTATTAATCCGAATGAGTAAGAATATTTTGTTGCACATTAATTTCTAGGCTAACAGCAGTATTCTTATGAGGATGCATTTTCGGGTATAAAATGCATCATGGAAAATGTTTCTATAATTACATAGAACACAAAATATTGCAAAAGTTAGGAAAAAATTCCCACTGGCCGCAACTTTCATTTCCTAACTATTCAATAAATTCAACATAGTAATGACTAAAAAACGCAAGGATTCTATCTTATCCCAACACAAAAACATGGGATGTTTCACAAAACATCTAACATCCATCCCATTAAAGGTATTTCCTGCATATACAAAACATCGGAGTTACATACACAGCAGCAACTAAATCCTATCACATATCTGAAATTACTTATGCACCACCAAGAAATATGCTACAACAAAGGCTAAAGCCCAAAACCCACGGACTAATGTGCGTGCACGTCTAACTTCAGCTTCACGGACAACAGCCACCAACTCCTTCAATAACTCCTCATTTCTATTGGATAGTACGAACTCAAATTCGTCTACTCTTTTACGCAAATCAATAACGAGCTTTTCTATATCATTCACTAACATCTTCAGCTCTTTCTCCTTGCAGCAAAATTTAGTGTCATTTTCTGGACGGTCTGACATCTTGTATTCATGGCCCTCTACCCATTTGAAATACTTACAATATGGTAAGCCCTGTGATTTTATACACATTTCTTCCAAAAATGTTAGATGAACATCACATCAAATACAATGATTTAAGTAAAAGCTGAATTCAGTTACCTCTTTGTTGTACTTTGGGCAACTTAAAAAGGGACGTCCTGGATTATTTTGAGTATTTGAGAATCTCAGTTGGGCTTCAATCTCACAGAAGCATAATGGATGACCCAGATTTTCTTTGGAAAAAGAGGAAGAAGCACAAATTGTCGTGGATGATGACATATTCTTATATTAATCCAATGCCATGAAACATGTTGTCAGAAAAATAGAACACCCTCTGCCCTTATGAGCTATTCATTAAGGTCATGCATCTATGAAAGAAACTTCCCTAATATGTATCTCTTTAACACTTATTCACTAAAACTTATGGAAGCTAAAAGCTGGAATTTTCCAGTTAATAGCAAAAGGCCGCAACATGTAACTAAGTAGAAAAATCAGTATATGCCATCTTTCTGAAATGGGCTTCACAACCTTACTAGTTGGGAGTTCCAATAAAAATTATTCCACCAAAACTTCATTGTTTCTAAATTAAACTTGGGTTAAGTTTCATTTAGAAGATCTTGGGTGAGTGAGTGAGTGAGTGAGTGAGAGATAGATAATTTTCAGACCAGAAACTAATTGACTAAATTCTAACATTGTGTGTATTTCGAAATGTTCTTCATGATCATGTTTAGCTATATGAATTAAGCAGCAGCATATATTTCCTGCATCTAGACCCCATGCCAGCTTGGTTGAGGTGTTAACTAAAAAGGAATGGAAAATTGGAAATCTGTTCATTCCAAAGAAAAGAAAACGTTTGGTACCAATATAAAAGAGGCATACTTGCACAGGCACATAGGAGTTGATTGTAAATATTAAACATGGAAGTAGTAAGAAGGCATTTTTTTTTTTTTAAGTATAGTAAGACGGCATCTATCATGTCCTAAGCAAATACATTCAATCTCTGCATAACTCACTCAACTGATCCTATCTGAAATAGTGTACATTTCTGTTCTACATTGAAGATTATGAAAGGGTTTGCTCTACATTCATTTCAGGCATCTTTGAAACAGTACTTCAAGAATCATGAATGTGAATTTGTTTTGGCACCTTAGCATCCATTACCAATAAATTAAATTTCTGTTAGAATCTGTTAGCACTTTGGGTCAAAACAAATGACCCAAAAGTCCACAATGTAGAAAAATCTCCCACCCTTTCCCAAAACAATTACAGCTTGGTCAAGACATGATGACTTCCATGCAAAGAATACCACTAGAATAGAAGAGCAAGAACAAGAGACACATGCTTCCCTGAACATTTAGAACTGAAGGGAAAAAACAGTAGGCATTTATATACCAATATGTCAACACTCCGCTTAACTTTTTCCTAACACCAAAGCAGGACAAAATGAATCCGGCCACTTTGTATAATTTTCCAGGTATTTAAAGAAATTTTTTTTTAATAGGTATCCAGGTCCCAAAATAAATTATAAGACCGAATAGTTAGTGACACTATTTCCAGCTTTTCTCAGCAACCAGGCAGACAATTCGCTTCTAAAATTAAAAAGGGAGTAAAACACGAACAAACCCATTTCAAAGCATGCATCAAACACTTGAGTCCTTTAAATCAACCAAAAAATCTAATATCAGGCTCTAAGATTTATGAATTCTAGTAAAACCCGAACAAACCCATTTCAAAACATGCAGCAAACACTTGAGTCCTTTAAATCAGCCAAAAAATCATATATCAGGCTATAACATTTATGACTTCTAGGACTTCTTCAGCACAAATCAAACACCATTCCAACCCAAAATTACATCGACCAGCGAAAGAGAGAGAGACAGACAAGAAATAATACGCATATATGTGTGTATATATATATATATATAGAGAGAGAGAGAGAGAGAGAGAGAGAGAGAGAGAGACACACACACACACACACACAATCCCAAGATGAAATGACTCTCACCATGAGGGTTTCCAAACTGAGATGGAACTACGACGGAAATGGTTGAAACACTTTGCCAAGATCTTTCGTCTGATTTTGATTTACACAAAATGCTACGACCTAATCCCTACTCTGTACGTGAAGGGGGGGGAAGGCAGGATGCGGATGCGGAAAGGGGGAAGCACACGACTGCACCTTCTGCTCCTGCACTAATTTCATCCGGGTTGTGTTCGTGAAGTGGGGAAGGCAGATGAGGAAAGGGGGTTCTGTTCTGTTCTGTTCCCACCCGGCATGAAACGCACCGTTTCATTAAAAATGCCACGTGGATCTCGGGTACGTGGCGGGTACCCCAAGCCGTGTGCAAATATCATTTTCCTAAAAAAAATTTAGTTGATGCTAAAAATTAAACTCAACAACGATGAATTCACATAATTTTTCTGAGAGGAGTGGAAGAAAATCAACAGTCAAGAAAATACTCCTTGAAGTCGCAGTGTCCTCCTCAAAAATGAAAGAAAAGAAAAATCCCCATCTATTCCATACGTGCATCCCACAGTCCAGCTTTGTGTCAATAGAAACCCGCATAAACCAAAACCTTCTACCCTTTTTCTTTACGTTCGTTCATTCCATTCCAAAAGAACCCTGCAAAAAAAAAATGTGTGTAGCTTTTTTTCCAGCTTCCGTCTCGCGTCCAAGAGAAGGCACGTGTTTCATTCCTTTTGCCAAGTCAAACCGCTGCTCGTGTATATTTGTTCACGAGCCCAAAATCCCAGTTTAAGTTCGTTTTGTAAAAATATCCAAGAGAATGGCCCGTGTCTCACTCATGCATATCAAATTCTGTTACTGGCTGCTCCATGTCTTTTTGGTCCCGCTTCATGCATCTTCCATAAGATCTAATGAAAGGGGCCCTGTGTGAACTCCTTTTGCCAAGTCAAACCACCAGCTTCCCAAAGATCTTCTGTCCATTTCCTGCTGGGTTGCATCCTCATTCAAACCAAAATAAATGTGTTGCATATAGTTTTCAAAAGCCCAAATGCCAAGCCGAAAGACTTGCTAATATGTTTATCCGTAAAAATCAATAGGCCCCAACGTGAAACTCTCTTCGGTTCAATAACTCCTTGTCCCACGTCCAAGAGCAGCTCCTTTCCGGATGTGCTAATGTATTGTAGTATTATTCTCTCATGCAATTCAAAAGCTTTCCATTTGACTAGTTCCAATCTCTTTCACTATTCAAAAATTCAACTTGATCTTTATCCCCTAAATAGCACTTGTGACCAGCTCTTATATTTTGCTAAAATTTGGATCTTCCTTTTCTTCGAATCTGAAATAAAATTTAATGACAACAATGAAGCCTAGAACCAAAAAAAAAAAAAAAAAAAAAAATTATACTAAAGTTAAAAGTTAAGAAATGATAAAATATAGAAAATTATGCAAGGCATCAAACACCCCCAAACTTGCAATTTTGTTTGTCCTCAAAGAAAAAGAAAAGGAAATAAAATAAAATAAAATAAAATAAAATAAAAGACCACTATAGACAATAGCAACTAGACCCCATAGAAAATTCTCATCACTCACCAAGCCATGATCTGAATTTAGATTTTTTTACTAGTATCTTACTCTTTTAATATCAAAGATAGCAAGAAAATCAATAAAACAATTAGGAATTTTTTAAACAAGAGTTAAGAGGTTGCTTTAACATAAAGCTAAGACCTTAAATATGTGTGTGTGTGTGAGGTAGTCAATTTAACTCCAAATCACCAGCAAACTCAAATAAAAAGTAGAACAACTAAAATCAGAAGAATTCTTTCAATACTTAACCCCATAAGTCCAAGTTTCAGAAATCATCTCCCCTAATGTAGTCAAACACCAAAATCAAATATCAAAATGTCTTTAATCAGGTTGTAATGACAAGCCACAGGGTGAGGGCTAAGAAGAAATGGATAACAAAAATCAAAGCTAACTAGGAAAATACTTGGTGGAAAGAACAATAAAAGAGAATTCTACAAGATTCAAACCATAAATCTTTCTCAACTATATGCTAATACTAATGACATTATTGTTGTTGTAATCAATGAAGCAGTACCAACTACACATTTAGAAATCTGAAGTAATCTGCACTCCACTTTGAGTTTTCTCTATTTTATGCTTCCTCCCATGATGGATAAATCACCTCTGAATAAAAGACACACCCAGCAAAAATACTTATTGTATTTTCAGCCACCTCGGTTCTTGTAACCTTTTCAAATTTTCAACCACTTCAGCCCCCTTATTTTTTTGTTCACTTTTTTTTTTTCACACTTTGATCAAACAAAGCAAACATAATGTGGATAATTTCCTTTGAACTAACTTTCTCTTTAAATGTAGATTTAAACAAAAGTATTTTCTCAAACTATAAAAGGTAAATTAATAGTTTTTCAGGCTTAGAATGAGAATGGTTAATGTAGTTAAAAGAACAAATAAAGACTTATGTAAAATAAGGCTTAAGGGGCTGACTATGGAAAATATACCATGCAATAATGACATGATAACTAGGAAGGCTGGGAAAGCTTTTTGGTTATGACAAAAATAAAAAATTAAAAAAATACTGTGATGACCCGTTTTTACGTGTATTTTCACTGAATGTGTGTTTTTAATATAATTTATATATTAGTTCTTTTATTTTAAATTATTGTATTTTAATTAGTTTTTATTTTATTTGATGCGGTGTTTAATTTATTTTAGTTGTTTTATGTTTTTGAAATCGTTTTCGGCGGATCAGTTTTCGGATTCCGAAAGTGAGGACTGGACCTCATTTCTTTTCCCTCATCTCTTTTTTCCTTTTTCCTTTTTCTTTTCTTTTTCTTTCCCTTTTTCCATTTTCTTTCTTTTTCTTTTTTTTCTTCTTCTTCTTTCTTCTTCTCCTCCCGTGCGCTCGTTTCTCTCTCTTCCCTCTCCCCTTCGCCGTTCGTCCCAGCCGCCCAGACCCGCCGTTCGCCAGCTACGTGGCTGACACAGCGACCGGCATTCGAACCTCCTCCAGCTAGCGCACCACCCCATCAAATATCTCCCCCATCCGGCCGGCCGTTAGCCACCTAGAGCCATTTATTTCCGCATGAATTTTCACCGATTTCGGAGCCGTCGCACCACCTCTTCACAGCTTCTTCCTCTACTTCTTGCTGACCTAACCCACCCATTTCCAGCCTCGATCCATTGCCGGAGCAGCTCCCATGAGCTCAACTCCGTTCAGCCCTTTAAGCTCCTCCATTGTTGTTTCCACCGCCACCCACGATGAAAGCTCACTTCCTTTAGCTTCATAAACATCTCAAGACCATTCCCTATCAATTTCGTGTCTTGGTTTGACCCCGTTCGAAAGTGAATAATTTATTACCCACGGTCACAGTGTAAATTACACTGTTACGTTGCTTTTTCTCTGCCTTTTGCAACGCCGCGAGCTTTCGAAAAATACCGTATAGCACTGTAAGTATTTTCCAAACTCTACTTTTAGATTTAAATATATTTTTCTCTTACAATAATATTTATCTATTGGTTGGTTGATTCCAGACTGAGTCCGAGGAGTTCGGGGGTCGGATGGATTAAGGACGGAGTTGCTTGGATTGTTGATTTGTGATTGGGTTGTTGTTTTGTGCCTTGATGTTGCATTTACATGGTGCATGCACAGGCATTTTATTTAATTGAAAAAAATCCTGTTTTATTGACGTAAATAAATTTTCGGGTGCGTGTGTATCACGACCCCAAGCCGAAATGGGGTATTATCTCGCTGGAGCTCCTCTGTTCACTCGGGAGCATAAAATACTGAGTGATGTCCCCTGAGTTGTCGCTGGGCGACAACAGGAGCGGGCGGGATGGTAACACTCTACGTACCGACTCTGTGGCCCTTCGCTGGTGAGGGCTAGAGGATGCTTGGCTACGAACGCGCGAAGCGTGGAACTGGGCATCGCTCGTTTAGGTGTCACACGCGTGGTCGTTACCTGCGGTGTGTCACAGGAGCCAGGGTGTGCGGATGACCCCTAGGGGAGGTCATGCTGCATATGAATTAATTGGTTAATGGTTTGAGTTGGATATGGGCCAAATGAGACTTTTGGCATGAGTTGGAAAGTAATATATTTTTGGGGCAAATGGGTTTTTGGCGTGTGTGGAAAAATATGGTTTTATGGGACATGTGCATGGCATTCTTTCATGCATATTGTTTGAGTTAATATGTTTTTATCTAGTGGTGTTTGGATTTTACTTACCTGCAGTACCATTTTTGGTACCGTAGATTTTGGTGCAAAATTCGTGGAGGAGGAGGAGGCTGAGACCAAGGATGCGGCTCCGCCGAAGTTCTGAGTTGGGTTATGCTTTGTATTTGGCTTTGAAACTATATTTGTAGTTTGTAATATTTCAATATGTATGTTTTGAACGGCTTTGTATTAAACTAAGAAAAATTCTGGTAGTTAGTTATATCACTTTCATTATCCGCTGCGTTTTCCTTTGCACATTTGTTGCTTTTACACGCACTTGACACTCGTCGATAGGGTGGTGAGCCGTGTTGTCATCATCCGGACGTCTCGATTTTCCCGTGTCCATATGTGGGGATATGGGGGCGTCACAAATGCCTTGATCATTTCTCTAATATTTGGTATCAAATAGGATTTCACCTCAATGATTCATCAACAAATTCAAGAACAAAGCAAGATTGAACTTTCCTGACCCAGTTAATTCCACTCATTCTCTTCATAAGCAAAATGAAATAAAAAAAATGGCTATGTGCTCAATTATGTTCAATGACAAAGATTTAATCAAAGTACCCACAAAAATCAGCCTGACATAAAAGAAATTTTCAAAAATCTTTCTCAGTCCAATCCTCAATTACAAATTCCAAAGTCATAGATAATTCAATCATAATTAAATGCATGCTTGGTAAGAGAATTCAAAAACTCAAGACTTATAAAATCACAAGTAAAATAAAATAACGAGCAATCAAGAAGACAAAATGACTATAGGAGTTTACATCCCCAAACTTAAACTAAACAATGTCCTCATTGTAATTCAAAAGTGAGAAAGATTGAAGAAATGAAAAGAACTTCCATGGTTTCATGGTGAATTAGCCGTAGCTTGCAATTTTTAGTTCTTTATTCTTGCTAAATAAACTTGCATCAAAATCAAAATTATTCAAAATAAAAATAAAAGAATAAAAGAAAGTTTTATGGGCTGCCTCCCATAAGCGCTTGTTTTAAAGTCTACAGCCAGAATTTTCAATGTTCATTAATTAGGATTTCCAATAGGAATAAGTACATAGTTCTTCTTCACTTGTTCTCCATAATAGTGCTTTCATTATGCCCAAAGAATAACGCGGTAGTTGTAGCACAGCTTTGAGGTGTTGATTTCACAGGGAGACTATTTAAAAGAATAGCAGAAGGAACAAAGAAACTAAAGGAAAAATATTAAATAAGTTATGGAGAAAAAATATTAATTTTAACTGCAAAATAATAGTGAAGCAAAGTGATTAACGGAAAAAGTACTCAAATTTGACGAACAGTAAAGTGTCGGGAATCCCTTACACAAATCTGGTATTTTAATTATTCTTAATTCATTCGATAACTCAATTAGGAACTCAATTTACGAAATTTCCAATCGGAAGGTATAGATTTATAAACCAAAATTAAATCAAATGTAACACTTTGAAAAATCATTCACCATTTTTAAACTACATAAATTACTGTCTCTATTGAGAAAATCCAATGACGACAATATACTCAGGGAGCGATATTGCAGCAAAAAAATAAATCAATATAGATAAATAATTGATCCAAACATAATCAAAGAACTAATCCATTCAATAGAAAAAGCTTGACTGAATCCATAAACATAATAAATTCTATGATTATTTGGAAAAGAAAACATCAACGATGAATTGAGAATGATAAAACAAAAGAGTTTTAGCAATTAAAAATCAAATACATGAATTAAAAATAAATTAGAAATATCATCTAAAGTGCAAGTTCATCCCTAATCTTACTTGAGAATTTAGTTACCCATAAACATAATGGACGATAAAAATTTTCAGAGAAAACTGAAGTGAACGGTGGTCAGGGAAGTGATTTTCTCCTCTCTTCGGATCTGCCTCTTGTGCCTTCTCCCCCACCTATTTTGTGCTAATGATATGCTTATATAGGGTAGGAAAGAAATCCTAATGTCCTCTTAATTTTCGCATAAAAAAATTGCGTAAATTTTAAGACTCATTTTGGCAGCCACGTACACCCTTTAAGAGTTCGAATTTAGAAATTCTTATTAGAGATAAAGTTATAGCTCTTTAGGATATATTTCTTTTTTTTTTTTTTTGAAAACATCAATACTCTATTGATATCAGAGAACAAAGGAGGAAAACAAGATTACAAAACTGGACTGACGCCCAATTCAACCATATCTTCAGCCAGCTCAAGGGATTCCTTGGCTAGACAGTGAGCAACATTGTTGCCACTTCTTCTTACAAAACTCACCGTACATTTATCAAACTTAGACAACGTGATGAAGCGCTAAAACTGCATGATTAAGTTACTTAAGTGAATAAATTGTTTAATAAAAAAATGATTTAAGTACTTAATTATGCAATAGATCACAGTACTTAAGTCAATTGATAATTCTGATGTTCTTAGTGTTTTTGAAGATTTATAATGCAATTATTTCACATGAAAATAAATATTTCAATTTTATTCCTCTTATAACAGGAAAGGTTTGGAAGAGAAATGGAAGAATCGAGAAAAGCCCAAAGAGCGAGGTGTGGAAGAATGTGAGAAGAAGAGTAGATGAATTTTGAGACTAAACATTTCTTCAATATCGGGCTTGATGGGCTTGCTTGTATCTAGACAGGAACCTTTGCTAGGAGTGTTGGGCTTTGAGAGATTGAGAGAGAGATCATCTGGGTTCCTTTTGTTATTTTTCTATTTTTCTTTCTTTTGGCTGTTGAGGTGCAGACCGTAGGAGGCCCTCTCTTCAGTTATTTTATTTTATTGTTTTTTCCTTAGTTTGAGCTGAGTGGTAGTCGGCGTGAGGTTGAAAGCAGAACAGCAGCTCACACATGCAGAAAACTCGGGACCACAGCAACTCACACATGCAGAAAACTTGGGCGACAACTTGATTCTCTCTTTACTTTGTTGAACATGGTAGGATGCTAGAACTCACGGATGGAAGGGAAACAAATCAACAAACACAGCCAGACAGCAGCACACCACACGTGCTGACCATTGCAAGACAAATAGAACATGGATGCAGAAAACATGTTGCTGGAAGACAAGCTGTTCACTTCACCTTTCTTGCTTCTGCATATGGAAGTTGAACGTGCAGCAGCAGAGATTTTATTCTTCTTCTTTCTTTCGTTTAAGCTGGAGCAACAGGAGATCACATGGGATCATGGAAGACAACTGGACGGAAAGTAGCAGCAGCAGATTTTATTTTCTTTCTTTCTTTTTCGGGTAGCTGGCACCAACGAGCAGCAGCAGAGATTTTATTCTTCTTTCTTTCTTTCGTTTAAGCTGGAGCAGCAGGAGATCACATGGGATCATGGAAGACAACTGGACAGAAGCAACAGTAGCAATAGATTAGTTCTTAGCTTTTTCTTTTTTTTCGTTTAGTAGCAGGCGGCTTCATTATTCTTTTTTTGCTCTTCTTTTTTTTGCTTTTGTTCGGTAGTTTTAGACGGAAGCAGCAGAGTTGGTTTTATTCAGTCTTTCTTTTTCGTTTAGACGCTAGGAAGTAGGAGAGTCTTTAGCTTTTATTTTCTTACTTTTCGTTGAGTAGCAGGAGGCGACTGGCTTTTTTTCTTTTCTTATTAGCTCTTTTGTTTGGCGTCTTGAGGTGGCAGTTTCATTTTAGTTTTCTTAGTTTATTTATTTATTTAGTCTCGTTTGTTTTATTTCTTTGAGCTGATATTTTATAGACTATTTATTTTTTCATTCTAGGGTTTATTAGTTAGTATTTTCTTAGTTTTTGATATGGCTTTACTTAGATTAATTTTTATTGCTAGAAATATCATGTGTAGCTAATTTCTAAAACTTGGGTTGTGGAATGAGACTTAATTTATTTTGGGTTCTAGTTTGATGCAATATTTTGTGATTGATTGTTGATTTCACTATATTACTAGTCGGATTTAAATTGAAAATAGATTGTAGCTCTTGCTCTTGTTTTGTTGTTGATGTAAGGCACAACAAAAGCTTAAAAATTATCAAGGCTTCTCTTGATTGCTTGTTAATGTGTGTTTGGCTAGTAAAGTAGAGAATCCCTTAGAAAAATATTGCAAAACTTGAGCACAACTTTTTATCTTCCTATTATCAATGCCTTGATTGGATTGTTAATCGAGAAAATTATCTAGGATCCAAAATAAAGAGAGTCTCAAACCCAACCCAAGTGTTTGTTAATTTGCCTTTTTGATTAGAAACTAAAATTTCAACTTCGATTCTTTTGCATTGCATTTTAATTTTATTTTCATCTCTTATAATCGACACATTTGTTACTCAAAAATCTCATATACGCTTTGATAACCCTTTGTCCCTATGGAATAATATCCTGGATTTATCCTTGATACAACTTGACACTTCTACACTTGGAAGCACATTCGAGACCGAGTCACAACAATACTCTAATGTCTTGTAATACCATACCTACACTATCCAACCTTTCATTGTGTTTTTGAAGGCTATGGATTACAATCTGAGAGTCACCCTCCACTATAATTGATTGCCACCCTCTATCCTTTGCCAATACCACTGCATGAAGGCGACCAAGAGCTTCAGCTAGGAGGGGATCCCAAACACCAACTAATGATAGCTTCTTTGTTGCCACAATGGAGCCCTTATGATTTCGAGCCACCAGACCAAAGCCAGTTCTGTTTTTAGCTGCACTCAAGGCTGCATCCCAGTTTATTTTAATAGTATCCATAGGAGGAGGAAACCATATAGAGAGTTGATCTTGAAAGTGCTGGGTCCTGTTCTTAGGCTCACCCTTTGCAGCTTTAAAGGTTTCCAAGGAGATGACTGCCTGCCTAGCAACCTGGGAGGGATGTGTGAAAGAATTCTCAAAGAGCATTCGATTCCTTCTCTGCCATATACCTTTAGCTGTCACAAAGAATGAGGTCAACAAATCCTAGTTGGAAAATACATTGAACTTCTCCACCAAACTTTTAAAATCATCTGCACTATTAGAGCTTTTTTGAAAAGCTGCAGGGCCTTGATTCCATACATCCATAGCTGATGGACAGCTCCATAATGCATGGGTGGTTGACTCTTCCTCCTTATCACACATAGGACACAGCAGGGAGTCCACAATATTCTTCTTATATAAATTCAACCTAGTAGGGAGTGACTCTAGGCAGGCTCTCCACATGAAAACTTTTGTGGCATTTGGAATTTGAAGCTTCCAACAGCAGGTCTAGTTCTTAGTACAAGGTGCCTGATGTGAGGACTGTCCCTTCTGTGAATCCACAAGCTCTTTCTGTTTATGATAAGCACTCCTTACTGAGAACTGCCCATCCCTTGTATCTATCCATATCAGTTTGTCTCTGGCATCAGTCACACTTATAGGGATTTTAAAGACAGTTTCAGCTATTTCAGGACCAAGAGTAGAATGAACCAAAGATCGATTCCATTGTTTTGTCTCCCCATTTATAAGCTCAGCAACTCGAGCTTCTGCATTCAAAACCCAGACTGGAGATTGGACCATGAAGTTTGAAGGTCAGGCAGCCACCTGCAGTTCCAAATTTTGGTATCCTGACCATTGCCTATCCTCCAAATTGACCCTTTTTCTAGGAGACCCCTTGCTGCACAAAGGCTTCTCCATATAAAGGATGGTCTTGCTCCTATTTTGGCTTGAAAGAACTCAGACTTAGGATAGTACTTTGCTTTGAAAACCTTGGCTGCCAGAGAGTTGGGAAATTGGATGAGTCTCTAGCCTTGCTTTGCTAACAAGGCTATGTTGAAACTTTCAAAGTCTCTAAAACCCAATCCTCCTGCCCCTTTTGCTTTTCCCATTTGATTCCAGGAGACCCAGTGCACCTTCTTTTCATGGTTCATATGGCCCCACCAGAACTGATGCATAACTCAATTGAATTCATTAAGTAAGGACTTGGGCAGTTTGAACACTCCCAGACAGTATGTTGGCAAGGCTTGTATGAAAGCTTTTAATAGGATTTCCTTCCTTGCTTGTGATAAGAGTTTAGTTTTCCAGTTGCTGATCCTACGCCTCATCCTGTCCAGAATGCCCTTGAAAGCAACATGTCTTGATCTTCCTATGAGGGCAGGAAGTCCAAGATACTTTTCATAGGAGGCAGTGGAACGAGTGCCAGCCAAGCTTAGAATGAAGTCTTTAGTAGCCTTTTTGGTATTGGCACTAAAGAAAATAGAAGTCTTGGCTTTGTTGAGTTGCTGCCCAGAAGCATGTTCATAGATACCAATAATACTATTAAGGGCTGCCCACTCCTTAGCATTGGCCCTACAAAAAAGAAGACTATCATCTGCAAAAAAGAGACGGTTAATGTTTAGTTTGCCACGTGAGATAGGGAAGCCATGTATAGCCTTAGCAGTTTCAGCATGAAATAGCAAACTACTGAGCACTTCAGAGACCAGGATAAAGAGGTATGGAGAGAGGGGATCCCCCTGTCGAATACCCCTACCTGGAAGAAAACTTTCTTGAGGGACTCCATTAATAAGTATAGAGTATGATACTAAGGATATACACTTCATAATCAAAGAGATCCATCCTTGGTAGAACCCTATCTTCTCCATGGCCTGCTTCAAAAAAACCCATTCCACCTTATCATATGCTTTACTCATATCCAACTTGACAGCCATAAAACCTTGCTGCCCCTTCCCTTTTGTTTTCATAGAGTGCAAGGTCTCGAAGGCAACCATAACATTGTCCATGATCATCCTGCCAGGCACAAAGGCACTTTGTGTGGAAGAGATGATGTGGGGGAGGATGGTCTTAAGCCTATTGGACAGCAATTTTGAAATAATCTTGTAGAGCACATTACATAGAGAGATGGGCCTAAAATCAAGCACAGTTTGGGAGTTCTTCAGTTTAGGGATTAAAACCACATATGTGTCATTGATTGGCTCTAGGTCCCCTCCATGATTCAGGACCTCTAGGATAGCCTTAGTGACTTCACCACATACCACATCCCAATGGGATTGGTAGAAGATGGCTGGAAAACCATCTAGGCCAGGAGAGCCCAGAGGGTTCATCTGAAATAAAGCTTGCTTGATCTCCTCAGGAGTAAAAGGCCTCATAAGGTCCCTGTTCATTTCCTCTGTAACTCTAGGTAGAAGGTGACTTGGGCAGCCATCAATACCCGTGCGGTTAGAGGAAGTGAAGAGGTTTTGATAGTGCTGACAGAATGCCTCTGC